>NC_142940.1:32516418-32551418 GCF_046866305.1 Octopus bimaculoides
GTATATATATATATATATATATATATATATATATATATATATATATATATATATATATATATATATATATATATTATCTTTTCTTTTATCTTTTACTTGTTTCAGTCATTAGACTGCAGGTAGTGTCTTGGAAAACTTTTAGTTACGTGAATCGACCACAGTACTAATTTTTTAACATTAGTAATTATTCTGTCATTCTGTTTTGCCGAACCGCTACGTTACGGGGACGAAAACGCTAACCCGGTTTTCAGTCAGTGTGGTAGGCGACAAACAGACAGAAACAGACACAATGCGTGTGTATGCATATATATATATATATATAGGCGTAGGAGTGGTTGTGTGGTAAGAAGCTTCCTTCCGGTTACTGTGTATGCGTTGATTCAGTTGCTGTTTTTTTTTGGGGGGGGGGGAATCGGATAGGATTTTTGTGCTGCTTGGCAGCAGTTTAGTGTAAATGTATTCAGACGTTAGCGGGTCTGAATTGTCTTCATCGGAGGAGGAGTTGGTGAAGGAGGTGTTAAGAATGGACAGAATGTTGGAGAAAACAAAAGTTTTTCTGAAGCGGCGGAGGTGAAGAAAAAGGATGTAGACCTGGCTGCACTAAAGGAATATGGAAAAATGACGCAGAAGGTGGGTGGCGACGTGAAGTTGTCGCCCCCTAAAAGAATCATGGAGCAAATGGAGAGGAAGACTATCACCTTTAGGGTGCACTCGCCGAAGAACAAAAAGGTTGAACAGGTGGAAACGGAAAGAATAGAAAAAGCGCTAAGGAAGCAGTTTAACCAAATAATATACATAACCAATAGATATAAATACGGGACAGTGATCGTCCAGTTTAGGACAGGGGAAGAGGCGAGGAGGCTGGCGTGTGTGGCGGCGAGGACGGAAGAGGTGGTTTTATTCCCACATATCTTGGATGAAAGACTTCCAAGGTAAGGGTGGAAGCAATCCCACCTGATATAGAAGTGGCTTGGGTCGCGGCAGCCGTCCTCGTTGGAAGCGAGGAGGACATGGCTGTCCTCCAAGCCACGGAAACAGAAAAGGGAGGATGCAGAGGGAAATCACTGGATCTCATCCTGCAGGCGAAGGAGAAGCAGCTAGAGAGCTGGCGGAGACAGTGACGTTGGGAGAAATTGTGTTAAGAATGTAGGTGGAGAGCAGAGTACCACGTTGTTTTAAATGTGGCCAAAATGGTCACATTACAGCACAATGCCCTCTACAGAAGAAAACAATAGATGAAACAACAGACGAACCAGTTGTGGAGACGGAGGAGAAAAGAGAGGAAGAAAAGAAAGATGGAGGAAAGGAGGAAGAATGGGCAGCAGCAGAGAGTAGAAGAAAGAAGAGGAAGAAAAGAAAGAAAACTGAGTGTGATGTGGTACCCCAGTCCAACACCATCCCACCCAAGCCCACTCAGACCCACCCACCCTATACAGACACCAGACCCACCAGGAAAAAAAAGAAAAAGAAAAAAGAGCAGACACCACAGAATTTAGAAGACCCTCCCCCGGTGAAAAAGGTTACGAAAGAGTATTGTCATTGAGCGATAGCGGGAGCGGAAATAGAAGAACTAGACCAGAGACTAAAGAGGAATTAGGACCTAGAGGCAACGAGTGGTGTTACTCAGTGTGGGTTGAGTAGCACACTTCATATTTCCATTTTCAGATATCATGCATGTTATCATAACCTTAATTTATTTTCTCATGTTCATTTTCACGTCACTCATAGTATCATATTTTATTTTTACATATTTTTAATTGTTATATGTTTTGTAGTGTCTCCTCTATATTATACCTTTATGGCAAAATATTGAAATAAAGAAGCTTGCTTCCTGCTGCACGGTGCATATAGGAATCAGAGTGGTTCCTCGGGCCATAGTGACAACACAGCTAAATGTAGCTCTGTTGTGTATTAATTCTACGAAAAGATATTAGCAGTGCAGCCTGAGTGTAGGAGAAATTTTGTTTCTGGGGCACAGTGAGGGTGCATTACTTGTATTTTATTGTTATTTTTCACTAGTAAGGTATCTCCACTGGTCTCGGGACAATTTTGTTCGCCTTTGGTTGCGTTGGTTTTGTTGGAAATTCTTAGGGGGCGTATCCCACAATGTAAGAATTTTTTCTAATGAATTTTTTTTTTTTACTGAAGACTTTCGTAATTGGATTTTTTTCCTGTTTATGAACATTCAAGTACTAATTGCTGTTAATTATACAGCGAATACCAGATTTTGTGGATAAAATTATTTGGATATCGTGGATTACGTATATCGGATTACCCAGGCCTGGCCAGGAGTTCGAATAGGCCAGAGTACAGTGGTTATTTTAAATGTGTATTGTTTTCTTTTTTTTGTAATGACAACACAGCTAAGTTTAGCTCTGTTTTGGATTAAGTCTACGAAAAGGTATTAGCAGCGCAGCCTGAAGGTAGGGGAAATTTTGTTTCTGGGGCGCAGTGGGGGTATTTTGCTTATATTCTATTATTATTTTTCACTAGTAAGGTATCCCCCCACTGGTCTCGGGGCGATTCTGTTCGACTTTAGTTGCGTTGGTTTTGTTGAAAAGTCCCTGGGGGCGTATCCCGCAACGCAGGAATTTGTTCTAACGAAAATATTTTATTGAAGACATTTGTAATTGGATTTTTGTCTCTGTTTAGGAACATTCAAGTATTGATTGCTGTTAATTATACAGTGAACATCTGATTTTGTGGAAAAATTATTTGGATATTGTGGATTACCTATATGGGATTACCCAGGACTGACCAGGAGTTCAAATAGGCCAGAGGACAGTGAACATTCAACTGTGCATTTTTTTAAACTGTTTTTCTTGCTTTTTTGTTTTACTTTTTTCTAGTTAACCGTGAACATGAAAAGCATAAATAATAATAACATTACTTTGGAGTGAGAGATCAACCCACCCAAAGAATGGGTGAAAGATCTGAAAGAGAGGACAGTGGTTCTGAGAACTTATTCAAGGTTTTTGGACAACATTGTCCCCTTTTCCAGACCAGAGATAGAAGAAGAACTGGCGGAATATATACCGATGATAAGGCATATTGCTAGGGGTCCCAAATATGCAACAGTATGGTTGCTGTTCGAGACCCCGGAGATGGCGTGTAAGTTCGTCAGTCAACCCCTGGAAGGGGAAAGAATTCTATTTCTCCCCTTATATTGTGGGAGAAAATGCAAGCGTGCGTGGGAGTGCGGGTTGCCGCCAGGGGTTAAGCCCGGATGGATAGCAGAAACTGTCCGACGGGGACTTGGTAGCAGTAAGGACACCAAATTATTAACTGTAAAAATGTTGCGGTCGGGGCTAAAGCCGTGTTGACTCTGTGGACCCATCAGCCGCTGATAATCTGGTTTTTCAAGACTACTTGACTATGGCTGGATCTAGGTATCCTGTGATCCTTGAGGGTCGCCCCCCCCCCCCACCAAGTGTCACAGATGCCTAGAGCCCGGCCATATAAAGGATTGTCGCTGGGACCAGAGAATGACCCAGGAGCAGTCAATTAATAAAGAACGCAGTCCTGCTCAGCAGGTGGAAAGAAATGAGGAAGCGGAGGCCTTACTAGAAAGAGGGAAAAAGAGAAAGGCGAGCAGTGATAGTAGCCCTCCGAAACCTCACATAAATAATGTAGAGGTGGAAGGGGAATTAAAGTCCCTGGGTAAACCGGAGGACCCTCCTCCCACCGGAAAAAAGAAAAAGAGGAAAAGGAAAAAAATGGTATGCCGACGGTTGAGCTGTCGACAGACGTTGAATTATCGTCGGGTGGAATTGCGCCTATCTCGTCCCCGGAGGAAGAGGAAATATTGGTCTTTTACAGAGGAGGAAGAGCTGGAAAAGCACCAAAAGGGAGCAACTTTGACCTGCACAAGTGATCCCGAATGGCTTCCGCAGATAGGTGTGGAGGTCATTAACGTTGGTTGTGATGCAAAGGTTGGAGGGGCTTAATGAGAAATATAGCTTGTGGCCGGGCAACGTCGACACGCCATTCGCTGGGTGCTTGAAAGCGGCGTGGGTGTTGGTGGTAGATGTGGTCACAAGCGATGATGGGGAGGAATATGGATAGTTGAAATGCCTCAAATTATGAATTGAGGAGGGGTTTGAAACCACATTTTGTTTAAAACAAAGTAAGAGGCGTAATGCCTCTTTTTGTAACAATGAACATAACGAACAGTGTAAGAGGCTTGCTGCCTCACATATAAGAGAACAATGTTTTCGGGGATCAGACAGTCGGCGGATGCTGCTTCTTCCCCCCCATTTATTCATTAATAATCATCACTTTTTTCCACATAAAATTATGTCTATGTCCAACCCACAGCTTCCCTCTTTCTGTATGAGGCCTTTATGGCCTATCTTGATGAAATAAAGAAGCTTGCTTCCCAACCACATGGTTCCAGGTTCAATCCCACTGCGTGGCACCTTGGGCAAGTGTCGATGACTATAGTCTCGTGCCGACCACAACTTTGTGAGTGGGTTTGGTAGACGGAAACTGAAAGAAGCCTGTCGTATATATATAGAGAGAGGTAGATAGCTATAGATATAGATATATAGGCATGTAAATAATATTAGCAAAGAGGAAGCACCATATAGGTAGAATTATATATATATATATATATATATATATATGAATGTGCGCGTTCATTTAAGTGCGTGTGTAGGTAAGTGTCTATATATGTATATACCTATGCGAATAAGTTCATGTGTGTAACAATGATGCTATAAACAGCTTATCGTGCAAAATCTCAAGTGTTTGGTGAGATAATTCCAATAATAAACAATAGTGTCTTTAGACATGAATGCCATATCATTGGATTCGAAAATACGTAAAGCAGAGTAATCAAAGTCTTTTGATCTCTTTTTGAAAAAAGAGGTTGGTGCGACAAATGCTAACTTCAAATTGAATGTTCATGCATTCAACTTGCTTACGGATGGATCTATAAATGATAGTCATTTATATTCAATATATAGTTTGGGTTTGCTAAATAGATTACTGTGATTTACATAATTAGGAATTCGTTATTGGTAATGTCCAACTGTATTCAATTAAACGACATAAGGATGAGCAACGTTTCTTTCACGTATTGATGAATATTATTACACTGCACGAGAGGCTACCCAAAAGTCACTGGAAACGTTCTCTGTGGAACAAGCCCGTTGTAGTTCGCGCTTCCGGCACGGAAGTCACTTCATGCAACACTCGGCGAATTTGTCTTCCGTTGTGCTGTCACGTGGTGCGTCTTTGTTTTTGCAGTGCTTTTCCCCTGTTCATCGATTTTGACATGGCTGAAACGAAGGAACAAGCGTGCTTCCGTGAATGATTGTTTCCTGCTGGGGAAAACGGCATCCGAAACAATTGTCATGCTTCAAACAGATTACAAGGACGCTACCATAAGCAAAACGCAAGTTTACGAATGGTTTACACGCTTAATGAATGGTCATTTGTCGCTCGAAAACCAACCTTGTTCAGGGCCACTGACGACTGGGTTTACGAAGGAAAACACCGTGAAAATTCATGATCTGTTCTTGGAGAACCGTCCCTGAACAATTGACGAACCTGTTGACATGATTAGCGTGTCCTGGAGCTCCTGCCAATGAATTTTGAGCAAGGAATTGCGAATGAAAAGAGTTTCAGCAAAATTTGTGCTTCGCTTGCTCACGGAAGATCAAAATCAGTCATGACTGAATGCGTGTCGTGATCTAAAAGAACGGTTGAAAGTTGATCCGGACCTTTATTCGAAGGTCATCCCTGGTGGTGAAAGCTGGTGCTACGGAATTTCTAGTTGTGGAAGAGATAAAGAAAAAACGACGGAGACGTTAAAGGGTACCATTTCGCAAGTGTTCTAGCACTGCTTCGAACTGTGGAAAACGCCTCTGGACCGATGCATTTCTTCAAATGCAGAATACTTTGAAGGCGATAAAAATGTAAACATGTAAACCTAAGTGAATAAAGTACTATTGCAAAATTCCGGTTTCATTTGGGAACGCCCTCGTATGTGAACGAAGCCTATCGTTTACATACATACATACATACACACGCACAACACACACACACACACACACACACACACACACACATATATATATATATATATATATATATATATATATATATATATATATATATTACGATATATATATATATATGTATATATCTACATATATAATTTAAGTATATAATTACAAAAATGTTATTATAATTAAGGGCACTGGAATGCCAGGGCATAAACACTAGAAATAGACGTCAAAAACCTACAGTCCCCTCTAATTTTTTTCTCTACTTATAACCCAAGGTCGAATACGAGGAAATGAGCAAGAAGATTTACAAATTTCGGACAATCCTATATCTTAAAATTTCGTGCTCTGAGATAAAGCAACAATACATAAGCAAAAATACATATATATGCCGATAAATTTTCGCGTACAGATACCAATATATACATGCATTTCGGCGTATATACTACATCGAATTGCCGATCTCAGCGTTGTTGTTAATGTCAGAAATCATACGGGGCGTATACACTGTGCAGCATGGCGTAATGACTAGAGAACTCATACTTATTTATACTTATAAACTGAGGATATAATCATTAACATGATTATATTGGTGGCTAGCGTATAAACGACCATATCAGTAAAATTAATTTTAAGTACCTAATTATAAAAATATAATTATAATTAAGTGCACTGGAATGTCAGCAGCTATACGCTAGAAGTAGATGTCAAATACCGATAATCCATTCTAAATTTGTCTTCTATTTATAACCCAAAGCCGAATGCGAGGAAATGAGCAAGAAGATTTTACAAATTTCAGATAATCCTATATCTTAAGCTTTTGTGCTCTTTACTGAAGATTACTCTGCACTCAACAGTAGAGATAAACCGAAAATACATAAATGAAAAATACATATACATACCGCTAAATTTTTACGTACAGATACATGTATGCAGTTCCCGCGTGTATATTACATCTAATCACCCATCTCGCCCATGCTGTTATGGTCAGAAATCATACGAAATAAATACAGTCCCACAGCATGATATAATGACTAGAGAACTATATATATATATATACA
Organism: Octopus bimaculoides; assembly: GCF_046866305.1. Classification (NCBI taxonomy): domain Eukaryota; kingdom Metazoa; phylum Mollusca; class Cephalopoda; order Octopoda; family Octopodidae; genus Octopus; species Octopus bimaculoides. The sequence continues at coordinate 32,523,491 of NC_142940.1, forward strand.
AGAATAAGGGCAGAGAATCGTCAATTAATAATAGAATTAATAATTAACAATTTTGCCAAGTAGTTCAGTATGAAAAAAACCTTTATAGGTAAAACTGGTGAGATGCCTGAACTCACTAGCCGATGAATTCGTAAGTGCCTTTCTTATCGTTGATTTTTGGTGTCGCATGGCCAAAAATTACCGTGAATTTTTTTAGAGACACTTTCAAATTTATCAGAATATTTGGGCTGAAGATTGGAATAGTGACATTTCCATTCACTTAACCATGAAACGATTCGTATCCAATTAACTAAAGGCTTGGTTTGTTTACGCTTTTCCCTCCGGTTTTTTGTTCTATGTGTGCCATAAATATCGCCATCCGCTTTAGAGAAAAATTTGTAGTTTGGAATCAGTAGTTCTTTGACTGCTATTTCTAAATTTTCAGTATGTTGGAGAAGCAACTCAATTGCTAATCCCTGTATATTTATGATGATAAATAGTTTTACCGATAAAGGTTTTTTTCATACTGAACTACTTGGCAAAATTGTTAATTATTAATTCTATTATTAATTGACGATTCTCTGCCCTTATTCTTGTATATTTTATATTTGATATCTCTAAGTTAGATGGTTGCACCGTAATCAATCCACACGGGACTTTTTTTCATACGGGACTATTTGTGACGCACATGGAATAGATTTCTTTGAGGTGAGATGCCTGAACTCACTAGCCGATGAATTCGTAAGTGCCTTTCTTATCGTTGATTTTTGGTGTCGCATGGCCAAAAATTACCGTGAATTTTTTAGAGACACTTTCAAATTTATCAGAATATTTGGGCTGAAGATTGGAATAGTGAAATTTCCATTCACTTAACCATGAAACGATTCGTATCCAATTAACTAAAGGCTTGGTTTGTTTACGCTTTTCCCTCCGGTTTTTTGTTCTATGTGTGCCATAAATATCGCCATCCGCTTTAGAGAAAAATTTGTAGTTTGGAATCAGTAGTTCTTTGACTGCTATTTCTAAATTTTCAGTATATATATATATATATATATATATATATATATATATATAGATAGATAGATAGATAGATAGATAGATAGATAGATAGATAGATAGATAGATAGATAGATAGATAGATAGATATAGATAGATAGATAGATATATATATATACTGAAAATTTAGAAATAGCAGTCAAAGAACTACTGATTCCAAACTACAAACTACAACCTATATATATATATATATATATATATATATATAGATAGATAGATATATATATATATATATGAGTGGCTCTGTGGTAAGTACTTAGGCGCAGGAGTGGCTCAGTGGTAAGTAGCTTGCTTACCAACCACATGGTTTTGGGTTCAGTCCCACTGCGTGGCACTTTGGGCAAGTGTCTTCTGCTATAGCCTCGGGCCGACCAAAGCCTTGTGAGTGGATTTGGTAGACGGAAACTGGAAGAAGCCTGTCGTATATATGTATATATATATATATGTATGCGTGTGTGTGTGTGTGTTTGTGTGTCTGTGTTTGTCCCCCCAACATCGCTTGACAACCGATGGTGGTGTATTTGCGTCCCCGTAACTTAGCGGTTCGGCAAAAGAGACCGATAGAATAAGTACTAGGCATCCAAAGAATAAGTCCTGGGGTCGATTTGCTCGACTAAAGGCGGTGCTCCAGCATGGCCACAGTCAAATAACTGAGACAAGTAAAAGAGTATATATTCGTGTCTGCGCGTGTGTGCCTGTGCCTGTTTTTGTCCACCACCATCGCTTAACAACCGGTATGGTCTGTTTACATTCCCGTAAGTTAGCATTTCGGTAAAAGCGGACGATAGAATAAGCACCAGGCTTTAAAAGATAAATAATGGAGGTGATTCATTGGACTACATTTCTTCAAGACGGCACCCCATCATGGCCGCAGTTTAATAACTGAAATGAGTAAAGCAATAAGAGAATATTTCGGTGTGTGTGCGCGCGTGCGCGTGCATATATACATATATATATATATATATATATATATATATATATATATATATATATATATATATATATATATATATATATAAGGTTGAGGAGGGTATTGGATTTAACCAAACCCAAGAGGATACAGGTAATACCGACTAAGTGCTGTATACGGACTAGTTTGCCCCAGTCGTTGTATGAACAGGATTGGGGATTATAAGTCGTATATTAGCGTGTGTATATGTAAATATATAAGAATAAAAAGATAAAGAGAGCAATGGTAAGGTTGGAGAAGTATTTTATGGATAGAGTCTTACAGCTGTTTCTGGGAAGATCCAGTACTTCCCTTCATCGGAGACAGAAAAAATAAAGTAATCTATTATTATATCCATAGGCGGATATTTTTAGTATGAAGTGGTAAAGAGTGTGATGCGCTGAAAAAAGAGAAAACGGTACTTGAAGTGTAGTTCCATTCCAGTAGTAAAAATCCGTGTAGAAATCCGTGTAAAGTAATCCTTATGGGGATGATCCGGAAATGGATGTTGGAACGAAGGCTGATATAGCATAGATAGCAGAGGTGAATATATGCCATACTGCGATGGATTTTAGCTTGTTTACTTGAAGAATGGCCAAGTCAAGTGAAGGATGAGCGGTAATTAGGTCAAGTCATGAAGACAGAATGTGAAAGGAGGAGAGATAGGGGCGGAGGATGGTAGCGGTATACTTTAATGGTCAGTTGATATTACAGGATAGAGGGGATGAGTATATAGAGAGAAGGAGGGATGGGGGGAGATGAGGTTAAAAGGTCTAGTGGGTAGGAAGGAATGCGCGTATGTAGTATATAGGTGGTGGGGGTATGAGTGATAAACCAAGGAAAGAGATAAAGGGAGAGATGGGTGGGAAAGGTAGTTAGTAGTATCATATTCAAGAGTGCAGCCAAACCTATTTATAGACGGTGGAAAGGGATTGAGAGAAACGACGTAGTCTGTATGCGTAGGTGGTGTTGCAGTGAATTAGAGAGGAGAAGAAATAGATTTGGGGGTATATATATGTGGTGATATGATCGAAAGAAAATAATCCTATTCAAAAGATAGTAAAAGATGGATGTTTTTGCCAGGTTGAATAGGTTGCCTGTTGGGGGTCGTGTAATTATGTTGCGTGATCGTTTGTGCAATTTTGCTTGTGATAGAACTTAAATGTTTGGAAAGAGCGGTGATTGCAGTTGCTAAACGCTGCGTTATATCGATTAAGTAGAGTGGGAGAATTGTATTTTAAAATATGGAACGCTTCCGTTAGGCAAAGCTTGCAGTTAGAGCGCTGGCCCTGGTATGGAGTTCCAGAATCTAAGATGGACTATTTTAAGGTGTATTGGGTATTTTTGCTTTTGCGGTGATGAATATGATTGGCTAATGTTGTAGATTTACTGTGTTTGTCGTATCTGAAAGAGTGCATATGTGCTGCGTAGCGATGTTTAAAATTTTTAGTTGCACCAATGTATGTAGCAGTAGAGTTATGTAATAGATTTCTCACAGTGCATTTATATATTACATTGTATCTTACGCAATGTGTTTGAAGCGGACAGATAGTCCCGGAGCGACAGTTACAAGTGTAGGAGGCTAGAGGGTTGCGTATGCTGGTGGGTGAGTTATTATTATTGGAGGATATGTTATTGGGGGATGTGTAGGAATCTAGATCAATGGAATTATTGTTATGGCTATTTGTCCTATTAATGTTATTATTGGTATTGTTATTATCTAGAATATTAATGGGTTGGGATCCATTGTGGTTTTGATCTAGTGTACGAGCGTTAGTGTTAGAAGAACGTATATTAATGTCCGTGTTTGGTGTATGTGTGGGTCGGGTGCTGGCGCTAGCGTAGTTATGGTTGCTTAGGTTTTGGTAATAGAGCGAGAGTTTATGTTTGTTAGAAGCTGCTATAATAGATTCAAAGTTAGGAGTGGTAGAATACGATAATTTTAAAGTGGATCTGTTGAATATAGAGTGGTATTTGTGTTGTCGTGGGAAGTTAGAATCTAGTATTTTAAAGAAAGATTTGGCTAGGTTCCTAGTGTTAAGAGAGAATGGGGGGGTGTACCACAGGATGGAGCGGCCACTGCTTTTTGGGGGGATTCTGTGCATGTTGTAATTAAGGTGTTTAAGTGGAGGGCAGTTGTCCATACTTTTGGTAGAGCTAGCTGATTTAAACATCCTAGATTTAGCCCTAGTGTTATAGGTGTGATTGTGGGGTCTGTTTGAATATGTGGGTGGTTGGTTGTGGTTTTGATTGATGCTATGTCTTTGGGGTGCGATTTGTGATATAAATTGTTTAAGTCTGGTGTTATGGATGTATTTTATTTGTTGGGAGAAACCACTAGCCGCTAGTGCTTGATTGTAGTAAGGAGCGTGATTGTTAAAGATTTCTTCAGAAGAGGATAGATCAGATATGCGGGTAGAGATACCTATGATTATGTTATCGAAAGTAGATCTGTGATGATTAGATTGAATATTGAGGTATTTTAGGTACTGGTTGGGTTTATGATAGAGGGAGTGCTGCGAGTTAGATAGGTTCAGAGAAACGTCCAAGAAGTTAGCCGTTTTGTATGCGTTTTCAAATGTTATTGATAGATTCATACCTGAGAAAAATTTGTGTAGATCCTTTTTTGTCCTCTCAATGGAAGATTTGTTAGTAGTCTTGGTAATAAGTAAAGCGTCGTCCCTATATAGACCACCATGGATGTTAGGGAAGTGTGATTTTAATTGGAGGAGTATGTATAATCCAACTAAATCCGTGGCCTGCGCTGAATCCGAAGAACCCATGGTTACATCAAATAATTTGTTAGAGCTATTAGTATGTTGATTAGCTAGGCACCAGAGCTTGTTCTCGAAAGCTATAAGAGTTTTGCGAGCGTTGATTATAATGTTAATTTCTAAAGGGGTTACGTTAGTAATATTCCTGGCGAAAAGAATGGCCCTATTTAAAAGCTGAGGAGATATAGATGAGTAATAATTGTTTATATCGAATTGGAGGAACGAGAAAGAGTTTTTGTTCTCCTCCATCCCCTTTCACATTCTGTCTTCATGACTTGACCTAATTACCGCTCATCCTTCACTTGACTTGGCCATTCTTCAAGTAAACAAGCTAAAATCCATCGCAGTATGGCATATATTCACCTCTGCTATCTATGCTATATCAGCCTTCGTTCCAACATCAATTTCCGGATTATCCCCATAAGGATTACTTTACACGGATTTCTACACGGATTTTTACTACTGGAATGAAACTACACTTCAAGTACTGTTCTCTCTTTTTTCAGTGCATCACACTCTTTACCACTTCATACTAAAAATATCCGCCTATGGATATAATAATAGATTACTTTATTTTTTCTGTCTCCGATGAATGGAAGTACTGGTTCTTCCCAGAAACAGCTGTAAGACTCTATCCATAAAATACTTCTCCAACCTTACCATTGCTCTCTTTATCTTTTTATATATTTACATATATATATATATATATATATATATATATATATATATATATATATATATATATAGGCGCATGCGTAGTTATGTACTAAAAAGCTTGCTTCTCAAGCACATTGTTCTGGGTTCAGTCTCACTTAGTGACACCTTGGGCAAGTGTCTTCTACAATCGCCTCGGCCTTGTGAGTGAATATCGTAGACGGAAACTGAAAGAAGCCCACTGTATATATGTGTATGTAGGTAATCTTCCAGTATAGGCAGAGTTAGGGTTTGACGAGTCAACCCACTAAGAGTTAGTATCTATCCCGGTTGTCAATATAACATGGTTTGTCATAAACATCTGTACTTTGCGGTTTTTCTGTCACTTTAGTTATGAATTAAGCTAATGAATTCAACGGGATACACTGTCCGCAAGTCGTTGGGTTCAACATATTATCGTCCATTTTCTAATTGATATATATATTCTTTTATTCTTCTATATGTTTCAGCCTATGAGACAGAGACACAGAGAGATACATGTGCTTTACTATATTATCTATTAATTATTTACAGTGTGGTGGTTCTACTACAAAATGCTTGTGTTGGAAATGTGTAATCCCTTATATATATATATATATATATATATATATATATATATATATATATATATATATACAGAAATAAGAGGGATGACCAGCAAAAGTGGACTCCTATATGCTAGAAATAGATGCCGAACCATCTAACCACGAAAAAAATATATGTTCTCAGTAAAAATTCAGCGACACGACAGACTGTAAAAGAGCAAGACAAATGAAAGAATACTAAATAAAAACGATTAACCTACGTACCATGGTTTCACCTGTTAAAATTTACATAAGTACATATCTGCAGGATCGTCAGCGCAATCTGTCGATTTGCGATGTAATTTCCAGAACTAGACACAGGACGTGCTCCCTTTCGGTTGGACGTCCTGTGTCTAGTTCTGGAAATTAAATCGCAAATCGACAGACTACGCTGACGATCCTGCAGATATGTACTTATGAAAATTTTAACAGGTGAAACCATGGTACGTAGGTTAATCGTTTTTATTTAGTATTTTTTCATTTGTCTTGCCCTTTTACAGTCTGTCGTGTCGCTGAATTTTTACTGAGAACATATTTTTTTCGTGGTTAGATGGTTCGGCATCTATTTCTAGCATGTAGGAGTCCACTTTTGCTGGTCATCCCTCTTATTTCTGTATGTAACATAATTTTAATCTTCGGATTTTTTTAATATGCTAGACCACTGGTTCAAATTGATTAATATCAATTTCTACCCTCATAAATAAATTTATATATATATATATATATATATATATATATATATATATATATATATATATATATACATATACATATATACATATATATATATGAAATATACACAGAGCTCCACAATCGAACTGGTGTTTCGTTCGCACGGCCTGTTGATTGATAGAACACATCAGGGGGCTGGAAAGACGATATATCTATTTTTTATCTTCATGTAAATGGTCAAGGGAAGGCTCAAATAAATCCGCTCCTCGCGTTGTTTTAATCTATATCATAAATTACACTTTAAAAGTTTTTCTAAAGACATCCAGTTAACATTATTCTGTAAATGATATAGCTTATAAAGTATATTCCATATTTTGAAGAAAGCTCATTTTTGAAACGTTAGAGCACCCTTTTCTCATTACAACACGCAGTTATATTCAATTTATTCACTGATTTTGATTGATGCAGATCATCATAAATTACTTTGGTCTCTAATTTGTATATGCCTCTTTAATATTTAATTATTTAAATTACATAAGTAATTAATATGTTGACAGTTTAACATTTTTATTGTATATCTATGTATACATACATACATAGACATACATACACATATACTCTTTATGTTGCATGTCTCGTTTCTCTGTTTTTTTCGTTCTTCGAAAAAAGTTCGTTTTCTGTTTTCGTTTTTGTTTTCGTTTCTCATTGTGTTTAACGTTTTTTTTTTGTTTTTTTTTTTGATGTCCTGTACCCATATATGCATGTACATACACATATAGCTGTTGGTATTTATATATATGTATGGATATATGCATATATTTATATATTATTTATATTATACACACACACACACACACACACACACACACATATATATATATATATATATATATATAAATATATATATATATATATATATATATATATATATATATATATATATATATATATATATATATATATATATATATATATAACCCAATTACGTTTAGCTGAAAGTAACATAAACATTTTAATAGAATGTTGTTGCTATAGACGCGGCCAAATCCAAGATAATTATACACCGTCCTATTATTAGTGATCTTTAATTCTAGAAAAATGAAACTAAAAACTGTAAATAGGCAGGAAAATTTTCAAATTGAATAGTAGCTTCAAAAATTTTATTAATTTACCAAACTATTATCATGAGGACAAAATTTGTATAAATACATCAAAAATATGCATTTATTCAAATAATTACTGTCTTTTGAATGAATTGTTTGATGAATAAATTCGACTAAAGTTGATATTGGTTTTCACTTATTCATAATTTATCCCAACCCCTTGGGTAATTGATTTCCCCTACTTATGCATTTATTAATCACTTATTTGTATGCATATGCTGTTTTCCATGTTGCTTAAATTCATGTCAGTCTTCACACATCAGAACTATCACCTTAAGCGTTCTAATCATGACCGTTTGCTCTTGTTAAAAACTCTGTTATTATCAAAGGGTTTTTATTAAGATGGTAGAGTGTGATATACGAGACATGAATCTGTTGTTTCTACCAGATTAAATGACTATCAGAAGCCTTCTCTGTAGCTTGTGAGCTTGCATTAGGCGTGCATAATTTCCTTTATGTTCTTACGCTATAAATTCTAGTCACCATGTTTGCGTGTTGATATCCTGATGTATACGAAAAGCTGCCTGTTGCTCTTTGGATTACTGTTTCCTACTAAAATGCCAATAGTTATTTTCTGGAACATAACTTCTCGAGAATTCTCTTTTGTCTGTATGTCTGTATAGGCTCTAAGTATGTGCGATTGTATATGTCTATAAAAGATTTAAAGATGTATGAAGGTTTAAAATGTATGAAGGTATGGCTATGTAATTCTTAAGTATGTATGTTGCTAAACGTGTCTATCTATACCTGTATATGCTCTAAGTATGTATGATTGTATATGCGTCTGTATAGACCCTAAGAGGGTTCAGAATATTTCTACTTATATGCTTTTGTATGCTCTATGTATACTGGTATATGCGTCTTTGTATTCTATATATGTCCTAAGTATGTATGTTGTTATACGCGTCTATCTATATCTGTATCTGTATATACCCATAGTGTGTATGTTGGTATGTGTCTACCTGTATCTGTATATACATGAAGTATATTTGTTCGTATATGTATTTATACACACACACAGACACACACACACACAGACACAGACACACACACACACACACATATATATATATATATATATATATATTATTTTATTTTATTTAAAAGAGTTCCAACTGTCTGTTTTTTATGTTTTTTATTTATATTCTGGTAAAATTTATGTGGGATATAGAATATGGAATATATAATATATAATATAAAAAAAGATGGATGGTACAATGAAATGAAGTATTGAATATATGGAATATGTCTTATTGAATATATGAAATATTGAGTGTTCAATATAAAGGATTAAATATATAAATATATAAAGGCGAATACGTATTTTCTATAGAAGGTATTTCTATACAATGTATAGAAAATACGTATTCGCCTTTATATATTTATATATTTAATCCTTTATATTGAACACTCAATATTTCATATATTCAATAAGACATTCAATACTTCATTTCATTGTACCATCCATCTTTTTTTATATTATATATTATATATTCCATATTCTATATCCCACATAAATTTTACAAGAATATAAATAAAAAACATAAAAAACAGACAGAGTTGGAACTCTTTTAAATAAAATAATATATTCCTCTATACACGATCATACAAAACCCTTTTTTTGGTATTTATTTTTACTCACATATATATATATATATATATATATATATATATATATATATATATACGTGAATGTATGTTATATATATCCTCTACGTATGTATCTAGGCAAATGTGCCTACATGTTTGCTAAACATTTTGCTTGTGCATATGAAAACACCTCATATACTTATTTCTATTAAATTCTATTATATTCTTTGTTCATTTATTCCTTTTTCTGTGTATATCATTCTTTTTCAGCGGCCAGGCAGGAGCAATACCCTTGACGATTTTGTTGATTATAGCAGAAATGCACTTTATCTGGTACTTGTTTTTTTTTATTTCGATAGAGAGAAAAGTTCTACCCGGGTAAAGAATGACGTAACCAAAGCATAGAAGATATCTTTTTTAAACGTTTCGACATTCTTGTCGATATACATATATCCTGCACATATACAGATATATATGTATGTATGTATATATATACATACATATATGTGTGCGTGTGTGTGTGTGTGTGTGTGTGTGTGTGTGTGTGTGTGTGTGTGTGTGTGTGTGTGTGTGTGTGTGTGTGTGTGTGTGTGTGTGTGTGTGTGTGCGCGCGCTTTTTCAGGAGGATGAAAGGGAATGACCTTATGCTGAAGAGATGAGAATAAGTTTATTTTTTTTTAATTCTGAACTAAATTTCAATCAGAAACAAGAAAATTACAGCAAAGCTGCGTGACGACCATCATATAACTTGTTCGATATTGCTTTTTTATATTCTTCTATTCCGTTTTATTTTGACATGCGGATTGCGTTTTCATTCTTCTCTTCCGTTTTACGAATTAAATGTGCACATGCACATTGCGTGTTCATACTTCTTTTTCCGGTTCCTACTCAAAACTGTTTACAGATCACAACTATCTCACGAATGTGAGGAGCGCTTTGCGCTCCGATGGTTGTGAAAAAAATCTGATGACGTAAGCAACAGTAAAGATATTAAGATCGGCACGCAATTGCCAATACTAACGGGACAACAACAAAAAATAATCTATGGAAACAAATGTCATTTAATGCAGAAAGAACGACAAAATTGACAACGAAGCTTATAAAGTTGAGGTTAGCTCTGTAAGGTAAAACTGACTCATAATAGCACTAATTAACTCGAAATCTATATTCTCTCAAAAGCTGTTACACATTTGTGTCATATATTTCATATCAAAAGAAATTAAATGCACTTTGAAATTACCTGTTAAGGCTATCTCTACATATATTTTATAGAAATTATAGCAACTCTGATTTTTACAACGTTTCGTAACCGAGACGTCAGATGTAAACAAAGAGATCGAAGATGAAAAAAGAGTAATGAGCGTATATGCCATATTTCGGGAGTTTTTGCCCTTTCATCATCCAACCCTTTAATCATCCTCGAACACTTTGCTTAAATAGCCACTAAAACAACAGTGTAATGTTATTGGATATAACAATTTTACATATTAAAAAACATTTCTGAAAGCTGGTATGTAAATACTAATGACTTGTAGGGACGCGGCATTTCGTTATGCAATCATAATATACTGTAAAGTATATTAAACATTTTATAAGTTAGTACCGTGTTCTACTGCGATCTCATTGTTTGTTTACATCTGACATTCGAATACGAAACATCGTAACAAAAATCAGTGTTGGATATCATTTTTATAGAATATCTGTAGAGATAACCTTAACAAGTGATGTAAAGCACACTTCTAACACGGTATTGACTTATAAAAACGTTTAATATACTTTACAGTATATTATCTTTGCATAACGAAACGCCGCGTCTCCTTTCGCAAATAACTGCAGAATTATGATATTCGTCTGAAAAGTTAGAGCCCTAACATATTTTATACGATTGCTTGTTTTGGGGTCATTAAAATGAACAATAAGCTTAAACAAATCAATATTTGCTAGTATCTATTATAACAACATTCATATTATATCTTGAAGTTTTCCGATCAGCATGTTATGATAGATAATGTAATACCATTAGGGAAATAAACTAGTTTGAATAGAAATTACGTAACAGCGATGAAGGTTATTTAAAGTTATCACCAAGAGAAGAAGGAAACAAACTAACAGAAAGGTTAGCTTCTAATTAACCTCTTATCTACTATTCTGTCGGCTGTTTATCTGATAATTGTCTCCTTAAATAATGCAGTGCATAATTTAAATGACTTTCGGCTCTTTTATGCAGATATAACTGCCATATGGTAGTGATTCAAGACAAGTAACATTAGTAATTACAAATCTGTACTATATACCTCTGAATAATGACACCATTAATATCGTTGTGTCTGCTGCTGTCGCTTTCCGCAGATTCAGCTCTGAATATTGCATTCATGGTAATATTCATTAAAATAGTCATGAAACTACAGATGCATACAGATGCATACATACACAAGCTTGTGCACACTTACTTACATGATCACATACAGTCATGTGTACAGTCTGTATTAGTATACTTATTTTGTCTATATTTTATGCATGCGTACAACTAATTATTGTATATTAGATTTCATGGCATGACTATCTGTATACACAGATATACGCAAAATTATCTAAACCTGCATATTTCTATTAGTGGATTTTACGAAATACATTTCGTACATAATTTTATTTATATTTTCGACGGTGAGGTTTGCTATGTATATGAATACTTTCCCTAATGAAACTGCACATTTTTGAAGTTTTAACGGCGCTAAAAGATGATACACAAGCACTCAACAATGAGTGTATTGCATCTTAAAGCAGAAACAGCCGTAAACGAATAAAGTTCATTGCATAATTTCTAGTTCTCTTGCCATTTATATAACCCCCTATTAGACCCTGTCCTCAACTAAAGCTTTTCTCTGAAGCATACCTATATTGAGTTCTAACATCAGATTCATTAGTATCGCTTTGCCGAAGAAAAATATTGAGAGAGAGAGAGAGAGAGAGAGAGAGAGAGAGAGAGAGTGAGAGTGAGAGAGAATTTAATTCAGAATCCTTGATATCCTGAGTTTCAGGCACCTGGCTAGTCTTTGGTCATTGGTGTCTGAATGAGAGTTCGATTGAAGAGAGTCAGTGTTTATTAATGGACATTAGCTCGCGATTGGTCGAGAAAAGTCACGCAGTATTGATGTCGGTAAATTCAGCGACAGCAGTCATGTGGAAAATACTGCATGGTGAACAAGAAATCGACCGCGCAATGTCGATATAGGTCACGTGGTAGGTAGGAGGTAGGAAGGGGCGGTAGATGTGGAGTGCATATGTATATATGGTCATGTACTTGCCCATGTATCTGCTTGTATGCATTAGTACTTATATGAGTGTGTTGGTGTGCTTACATGTACATTCACACATCCGTGCACGTGCACTTACACACACGCACACACATACACATACACAGACATGCATACACAGACGGACACACACACACACACAAACACACACACATGAATGCATACACTCACACACGTGCGTGCATACGTATACACACACAAGCACACACATACACATACACACGGACACACGCACAGACGCGTGCACACTTTTATCTCCATGAACATATGCACACGAAAACACGCACATACGAGTGTGCATGTGTACATACATGCACACGCACGAGGGCACATGTATATGGGCATGCAAGCGCGCCCATGTACGCCCACGCACATGTACGCCCACGCACATATACGCCCATGCACACATCCGTGTACATGCATACGGTGAGCAGATGCATATGCACACTCACGTACGCGCGCGCGCACACCCATATGAGAGTATGCAGTAGACAGACACGTTGAAGTGTTGGGGATTGGTGATTTGTGGTACTGTTCATGGGGGCTAATTTGCAACGGTGACTTTGATGCAGGCGGTGCTAGGGGTGGCTGGTACTAAAGAGGTATATCTGAGTTGTCGGAAGCCACTGGATTGAAATTACCCAGAAGAGTGTACCTCTGGTGACAGCAACACGATACCCCATATGTCTTGTTGATGGATACTGCAGGCTGGTAGATGATATGAAGATTTTCGTGGAAGCACAGCTGGCAATTAGGGGCGCCGGATGAATATGGTGACACCCTGACGATAATAGTCCACTTGATGCAGGGTCTTTCGTCTCGCAGGTCACGAAGTTTCCAGAGAAAGCGTGATAGGGAAGTGTAGTTCTCTCTATCACTAGATCTAAATGATTAGAAGTGCTGGGAATAGCTTCCCTTGAAGTCATTAGCTGTCATGCCCGTTTTGGGCCTAGTAATGCCTTCGGATGGTGTGAGGGTGGCTCTGTATACTACAGAGAGAGAGAGGCAGGTGGTTAGGTTTCGGAAGTTGCAGGTTGCGGTTGGGGTTGTGTGGATGCGTTCTTACGTCTGTTGATGCGTGCGATGTTAAATTCGATGTTACCCAAGCAGGAGTAGCTTACCTTGGCATTATGGGATTTGAAGAGTTTGTAATGGCTCTTTATTAATAGCAGGAAGCCTCCGGTTACGTTGGTAGAAACTTCTAGGTTAAATGGTGGGGTTATATCAAATTATTTTCCTTTTCCTAATTCTCTTGGATTGAGGAGAGGGTGTTGGGGATTTGTTCACATACGTAGGCTTCTCAGAAAATCCGCTCCTAGCCAAGTATTGATGTAGTAGGGGCGACCCTATTAAAGATATCCATATTATTTTCTACTCAAGGCACAAGGCCTGAAATTTTTAGGGGAGGGGGACAGTTGATTAGCCGACTCCAGTACGCAACTGGTACTTAATTTATCGACCCTGAAAGGATGAAAGGAAAAGTCGACCTCGTCGGAATTTGAACTCAGAACGTAAAGACAGGTGAAATACCTATTTCCTTATTGCCCACAAGGGGCTAAACATAAAGGGAACAAACATGAACAGACGAACGGATAAAGTCGATTACATCGACCCCAGTGCGTAACTGGTACTTAATTTATCGACCCCGAAAGGATGAAAGGCAAAATCGACCTCGGCAGAATTTGAACTCAGAACGTAACGGCAGGTGAAATACCGCTAAGCATTTCGCTCGGCGTGCTAACGTTTCTGCCAGCTCACCGCCTTTAAAGACGTCCATATTGGATGAAAGTTTAGACACTTGTTTGCTAATGCCTGAAAACAGAACAGAATTTTAATTACAGCAGTGGTGGGCGTGAGCTCTTGTGGATATATACCGTCTTTTCATTAGGTCTCTTGTAAGGGATAGTATTTGCCTGTATTCATGTTCGAGTTTACGTCCAAGAAATCGACTGTAGTCAGGCTGGTAGTAACCGTTATGGACAGTCCAAACTCTTTGAATATTTTTATCAGATGGTGTGGCCATTCATATGGCTTGAGATAGCTAGGCCATCATCCCGATAGAAGGTCGACCTATATGGATGGGTACGTCTCTTGAGGGTATCCAAAATGTACAACCCGACGAGGTCGGCGATTTCAGCCTCGTCAAATCTCCCCATAGAGACATCAAACAATGGACCTCCTTCTTTCTTCACCCAGAAGTAATCGTCGTGGACCAGAATTGACTTTCTGGCATTCATGCTGATTCTGATATGAAGATCATTAATGCTGGAAAATTGTCGAACAAAAGCAAGGGCCTTCAGAAGGAAAGACTTACATATGGAAGGGTGGAAGTCAACAATGTCGAACTGAGGGAATTTGCAGGCTGACTAATTCTCGATACCGCGGAACTAGTCTATTACAGCTGCGCTGGAGTTCCATTGAGTCAGCCCTGTAGCTCTTCCGATGTCAGAGTTAACAGTATCGAGAATACGCTTCCTAATGATACCTATCTCGCTTTTAAAGGCGTTGATCAACCTGCATTTGTGTTTGGAATAGAAATTAGGCTTATGGTCCTTAAATGTAATATGGGGAGATCGCGTGACGAGGCAGTCCACGCTATCCTCTCATTTAAGGCGGGTAGCTATCTCCTTTGATTGTGTGTGGAATTATAGGTTGTTTTTTTTTTTGTATGTATTGGTGATGGCGCTTGTTAGGAGTCTGGAATGTGTGGAAATGTTTGTTTCATAAATTTTGCTTTCTTTTGTCTGCGAGGATATGTAGATTGGGAGATTGTTTAATACTGGCCATGTAGTCGTATAAGGATTTAAGGAAGGAGTTAGAATAGTGCCGAAACCTTACCTTTCTTACAATGTTCCATCAGTCAGTCTCGAAGTTCTCAAGGCCTTGCATACGTGGAGGGCACTTTCGGGATTTAAATTCAAATTTATCTGCAGATGTAGTAGTGGGAGGGTTCTCGTAGAAGAAAGCTTTCCAGCGCATTCGTTTGATGACACTTTCGGACTTCTCTGTGAGTCACGTCAAGTAGATTTTCCTTGAAGGTATTTGAATATTCCTTAGTGAGGACACTAATGGTTGTCTCTCCATTGCAAACTGTTCGTCAGACGTTCTTAAATGGCGCTCAAAAGACTTTGGAGCAATTGTACGAGTGAATAGACAAACGAAAGTAGGGTACTCAACACATTTATTTGGAGCTACATGTATAGATCAAAACAATTTAATTCAGAATCTTCGGTACTCAGAGTTTCAATCACGTCGTTAGTCTTCGACCATTGGAGTCTGCATGAGAGTTCGATTGAAGAGTGTCAATGTTTATATTACTGGACTTTAGCCTGCGATCATATACGTGTGTGTGTATGTGTGAGTGTGCGTGTGTGTGTGTGTGTGTGTGTAGAATGTTAAAAAGTGACAAAGGAGTTGATATGTCTAAGGAAATTAAGACAAAGTAGAAAATGTTAAAATAATTTTATCATGAAATACATTTTGTAATGGCTAGTACCGGTTTCTGTCTTTTCGACTTTTCAACTAAGAGTAAAACAAAGGTAGATATTATTTAAGAAGAAAATTAAATTGAAGAAAAAATGAAATGAAATGTTTTGTAAATATTTCCATAATTTTTAAATAGGTGAGATATTTTCCTTTTTCCTGTGTACATATATCTCTTTCTGAAAAATTGTGTTTATGGGTGCAAAGATAGATTTGGTTCTGAAGTTTTATGGTTTAAGCAGAAGAAGAAGAAGAAGAAGAAGAAGAAGAAGAAGAAGAAGAAGAAGAAGAAGAAGAAGAAGAAGAAGAAGAAGAAGAAGAAGAAGAAGAAGTGACTAAGCATGGAAGCAGAATGATGCGTTTGCTTTCCGCTATTAAGCATAATCCTATCCACATATATAGTGAGAAACCTTCTGGTACAACTAAGAACAAACTTTGCCACTTCATGCAGAAGCAACAAGATATTTTTACAAATCCTATAAATACTATGAGTGTTTAGATAACATAGGTCTGCAAGTCTTTATCTATAGGTAAAACGACACAACAACTTAAAGCTGAATATAGCTGTAAACGCGTAATACTCTATATTAATGAAGAATATGTGTCGAAATCGCCAGTGAATACAGGTATAAAGTCAACAGATGTAATTGAAATGGTATAGAAAATACCTTCAAAATCCGAAATACAAAACATGCTCATCCACTCAAACCATTAACAAAAGCAATTTCACATCTTTCTCACAATATATTTAGTACTTCAAACAGAGATGTTTTTGTCACGGCAATATAAAATGAAGTATCGTTGAAAGAGCAAAGCTATAGAAAAGCGGTGGCTTCAGATATAACTTAAGCATAACTGGAACAATTAAAATACTAACATCTGCCAATATTTGAAATAAAGATACATCTGTAACTGTTTAAACAAGAGATAATCCAACCTTGGATCTTTACACCGAATTCCTACAATAACTGAAGGATCTCTCTTGAAAGAAACACATAATAGAATTACATTGATTTCTTTGAAATAAACGAGAATCTTGTATGTTGGAAATATCCCCTGTAGAGAGAGCACACCCATTTAACCAATACATGACACGCTATGGAAGCATGATTTAAGATCGTCACTGGATGAAGAATGTATCCTGTGAAAATCAAAGACACACACTCATACACACATGCACACACATACATATATACATACACGCATATATATATATATATACATATATACATATATATGTATTATGTATATATATATATAATACATATATATGTATTATATATATATGTACATATATATATATGTATTATGTGTATATATATATTTGTGTGTGCTAATCTCTTGTTTGATGTCTTCCACAGAAGTATGTCATAATCTACATAATCGGTTGCATTTTGAGGCTCCAAGGGCGCCAGTGTCTCTTTTGTTGACTAGATATTTCGTAGCAATCTCTTGTTCTATATTGAAAATGCATGGACTTCGTAGTGTAATGTAGAGCTCACCAGTTCAAATGAGACTATACCTTATGTTGATATTATTGTCTTCAAGTCTACAGAGAACATACCTAGGCGCAGCCTTATTTATTTTTTTCATTTCAAATACAGAGCGTGTCAGATTCAGGTCTTCTTTTAGGTATGTAAGTCTGGCAATTTTGAACGCTGTATGGGAGGTTTTGAAGAAGAAAGCGCGATCTGAGGAGCTCACTACCCACGCTTAGGATCTTCACTTCGCTCTTCAGCACTACGTTTATGTATGTATTTTTGTTCTGGTTTTTTAGCTGTTTGAGAGAGACTATGTGGCATTCGAAGGTTGTCTGCACTGATCTCAAGCCTCTATTTCCTTCATCCCTTCACAATTAAAGCCTGTCGCTATCACTGTTTCTGTGGACGTTTCCTCTTGATATCAGGATCTTGCGAGTTTTAACGTCTACGGAATGGATTTTTTTTTTCTGCAGACCATTCAAGTATCTTAAATGTTGGAGAAAGCACTGGTGCTGATAATCCATTGTGGAATATTGTCTTGTTCTAAGAGGAGAGTTCAGACTGACATATTTTTTTAAGTCTTACAAATTATTCTTAAGCCACTCTATCTTTATTTAGGGAACCTTCGTATGATATCTTTTCATCAATGCCTATGTATTTGGAGCATTGAGACAATGAGAACGTTGATGTGTGACTGGCTTTACACGTTTAACAATCAAATATCAACATTTCTTTTGGCAAATTCCATTCCTGGGTCAGCTGAAAATATTGTCATTAACTCCAGCTGGTTGCATTGTTAATAACTTTAACATAAACCTTGAGGTCACTCACAGAAAAATTATGGTTTATATCAATATCTCTAACAATTTCAGGATCTAGCATGTAACGATTTGACTTTTGTAGCAATTAGAATGTACTTAATGCCAAAATGTACAGAATTAGAGTAAGATTATCTCCTTGGAATATTCCCTGTAAAGTATTCATAAAACTGGAAATGATCGGTCCCTCTCAGTTGTAAGTGTGAGAATAGTTGCCCAGGACATTGTGAGCCCCCTCAATGTTAGCAATTTAGCTTATAGGTACTTCTCAAAAATGTAGATACTTTAGCATAGCAGCCATGCGTAAGGTATAAGACTCGTAAAACTCTTATTCAACCCCTTTAATTCCTCATATCATTTCTATTCTGTGTAAGTCGGATCTTTTTATATATAAACATAAGTACAATTTTTGTATCAAATGTATTTATCTTTTGTATATCGACTTGCCTAACTTGCTTACCCTTACATTTACTCATGTGTGTATATATATATATATATATATATATATATATATATATATATATATATATATGTGTGTGTGTGTGTGTGTGTGCATATATATATACATATATATATACATATACATACATATATATACATATATACATTTCATATATATATATATATATATATATATATATATATATATATATATATATACTCACATTAATACACATCTGCAGGGAGGACACGTAACACTACTCCCCTACTCATTATGTGTACGTGAGCACATACGCATAATGTTTTAGTGTACTTACATACTATACATGTAAGCTACATGTAACTTTTCAACGTCACACATAAAACATATGGATCTAGTTTTTTCCAAATTTCAGAAAGCATAAAAAAGCAAATAACTGTTATTTGGAAAATCTATTAAATCGTGTAACAAATGCGAAAGAGAAAATATGAATGTTAAGATAGGCACATGACAAATAGAAAATAGATGGAAGAAGAGGGAAAAAATAACAGAAGAGAAATGAACATGATTGATACAAATGTGAGGCAGAAGGGGAGGAAACTGTAGGATAAAATGTAGGTGGGGAAGAAAGGAAGGGAAGATAAATGGAAAAAATAATGAAGAGATGAAAGGAAAAATAAAACGGAATGAGGTGGTATTTGCGAGTATGGAGTGTGTTGAGAGTGACTAAAAAGGTGAGAGTAGAGAAGATTGGATGGGGACAGTGAAAGAGATGCTTCTATTAAGTTATAGATTTAGAAAACGATAAGAGTAAGTGAGCATGATTCTAGAGTCGGTAGGTAATAGTGAGGGCGTATGAGTGTGCGTGGAGAAGGACTGTATGGGTGAGTGGTGAGGGAATTGTATTAGAAACGTGGATTAAAGGTGAAATGTTGTAAAAAATAACACGAGGGTTAGGTTGGGGATGGTAGCCAAAAAATCGAAATCGATGAAAGAAATAAAAGATTCAAGAATAACGATAGAAAGATTGGGGAACCTGAAGATTGGCACTGGCAATCACGCTATATGATGGAAAACATGATCAATCATCGTTATGGAAGCTAAGTTATACAACATAAAAAATACTGTGAAACCATTTTATATTATTGGCAAATGCATGCATGGCTGCCTCCACATACATCCACATATATATTTGACTTTTTGCACACATACATAAGTGTGTATGCGTGCATGTGCTTATATATGTCTATGTATACTCACACACACACACACACACACACACACACACACACACACACACACACACACACACACACACACATATATATATATATATATATATATATATATATATATATATATATATATATATATATACTTCGATGATAACTTAAGTTGGAGTGTCCATATAAGCAAGAAAGTCAACATGGCCCCCAGGGTATACTCCTGGATATTCAGGACTTACCATTCTAGAGATGCCCCAAACATTATCCTCCTTTTTTCTACATTCGCCCGTCCCCATCTTGAATACTGCTGTCCGCTATGGTCCCCCTACACGAGCCAGAATATTAAAAAGCTTGAGGCACCCCAAAGATCAATTACAAAAACAATTGATAGCATGTCTGGTCTTAATTACTGGAATCGACTCACGAATCTCAAACTGTATTCTCGAACAGGTTGTTGTGGACAACAACAGAGTCACAGGTAGATTCGCATCTAGTACTGTTGGGGACCACCAGCCTCCTCTTCAACGCGTCCAGAATACTGTCTTCCGCCACTGTGCTACTGCTCTGCAGATTTCACAGCCGCTGTGCCTTGGACATGGCCTTCCTGTAGGCTGACTTGAACGTAGCCCTGTCAAGAGTCTTGTTGGCATCCATGCTGGCTACCAAGTTGAAGGTATGGGCTGCGCACTTCATGTGCACTGGCAGGTCTAGGCCCAGGCAGTTGGACACGTCAAGGATGGCATGAACAGAAATGTACACTAATTCGTCAAATACCCAGCTTCGGGATCCACGTCCAGGCTCACATACTCGATGCCTTCCACATTCGGATAGGCAGCAGCCTCAGGAATGTCTGGCAAGAGATCAACCTCTCTACCAAACTGCACAAATGTCTTAACACACGTTTTGCCACAGTCTCTCATGGTCCTGGTCACCTTGTCTTGCAGATGGAACTTGTATTGGGTAACCACCATGGATTGGGCGAGAACATCAAAGATGTGATGTCCTCTAAGTCGAGAGCAAGACAGGGTGTGTTGTATTGGGAGCCAGCCAGTGTACTGTCATCTCTAGGTAGGACCTGTTGTGAGCCGACCAAGAGACCGCGGTGCCCACCACCTAGAGGACATCGTTGAGCAATTTATAATTAATAAATGTTAAACTGTAAGAGACATAAGTTGTAAAGTTAACCTTAAATTATACATACATGCATACATACATACACACACACACACACACACATATATATAAATATATATATATATATATATATATATATATATATATATATATATATATATATATATATATATATATAATCAAGGTGGCTAGCAGCAATTTAAAATCAACAAGGAAATAATTCCCCGTCACTAAGAGTGACAAGGGTGCATTGAGCACCATCATTGCTAGAAATAGAAATCGTAGACTCCTTATACACTAAAGCACATGGTCTCTTTGTATTGACGGGGAGAAAATCCTCCCCGCTCTGAGCGAGAAGCATTAGATTAACATGCTAATTTCATGTAATAAATTAATACTCATCAATAATGATCGCTCCATCACAGCTCAACCTATCAACAATATAGAGAATGTCATTGGAATCGGTGATTGCTTTCATAAAATGGCAATGTGAAAATTATAAAATAATCAAGGTGGCTATCAGCAATTTAAAATGACCCAGGAAATAATTCAGCATCACTATATATAAACTGATGCAGAGTATGATCAAGGCCTACTAAAAAAAAAATACCACCCCCATCTGCATCTCCACGCAAGCTGCAATGGTTTTTGTGGGCATGTGGTTTGTGCAATTTTGGCGGTTAGGAAAGAGGCAGGACATTTGATTGCAGTATCTTACAGCCATATTTTGTTTATAGAAATCACTACATTGTAGTTTAATATTTGTTACTAGGTTGTTCTAAATTCATGTAAATATTACTTATAATTTAAAGCCTGTTATTAAACTTCTGACAATAGTGGCACTACCTGACAGGTGACGCGTTGGTGGCGGGTGAATAGCTGAGAGGAAGAATGGAATGATGGTCGGAATTTGACAAGTTCAGAACTTAAGGTTCGTTATTTCATTAAAGACTGCTCTCTTTATTGTGCAGTCTTCATCATGAGTAGAATATATATATATATATATGTATATATATATATATATATATATATATATATATATATATATATATATATATATATATATATATATATATATATATTTATATATATATACCTGTAAATATAATTGTCACATGTTATATCTACAGATAAATTCCTCTAGATACATAATATCGAGGTCTTTTTCATTCTTTTGCTGTCTTACCATTTCTATCAAGATATATATATATATATATATATATATATATATATATATATATATATATATATATATATATATATATATATATATATATATGTGTATGTATATAAGAAGGTTGCCAGAATTTTGGAAAAAAACGTTTTATTTATTCATTATAATTAGCGCCGTCGTTCGTTTCTCAAACTTCTCAAATAGAGTTTTGTGAATGTACAAACAGCTGGTTCATTTGTATAAAACACGTCTTTTTGCGGGGTGGGGGTTAGAATTAGAGACCATTGCTTTTGTTTTTTTGGGGGGTGGGAGATTTCATGACAACTGCGATAGATAAATAGAAAGATAAGAAGGTAGATAGGTTGATAGATAGATAGATAGATAGATAGAGAGAGAGAGAGAGAGAGAGAGAGAGAGAGAGAGAAAGAAAGAGAGAAAGAAAGAGAGGGAGAGAGGAGGGGAAGGGAGATCCACCCTCCTATTCACCATTCATTTAGTCATTTACCGTTGTATTGAAAAAAAAACAGTTGTTGTGTGGTCATCACTGAAAGTCTTTTTGCCTTCTTTCTCTCTTTTACCCTTCTTCCCTTCTTTCGCTTTCCTTTTCTTGCTTTTTCCTTTGTTCCTTCTCTTTCCTTCTTTTTTCCTCATTCTCTCTTTTTCTCCTCTTTGAGTTATATTTAGAATACAAAATGTACTGTCTCCGCTTTCTTACACACATTCGGTTTTGGAGAAAATTTTTGATGAAATGTAGTTCTGAATATTTACAGAGATGAGCATTATGTTTCCAATATTTGAGTTATATTATAGAATACAAAATGTACTGTTTCCGCTTTTCTTTCAAACATTCAATTTTGGAGAGAATTTTTGATGAAATGTACTTCCATTGCTTTTCGGTATTGCGGATCGTACCGTGCACATTTGTAAAAGGGGAAAATTTTGAATTTTCCGTCGTTGCATATTTCCAGATGCTTACTTAATGGCATCTTGCGCAATTCCTCTTGTCGGATATGTTGGCAGAGGGAATTATTTGCTTCACCAATGAAATTTTCTTTCCAGTTTGGGCAGGTAATACAGTATATAAGGTTTTGCGTTTTGTAGTTCATATCCGTATTTTGAAAAGGGATCTGCTCCTGAATTTTATGTGGAAACCACTTTCTAAGTATTTAAAGTTCTTGTTGCATGTTCCATATCTCCTATCTCCACATTCTTTTACTAAGAATTCTTATTCATTCTCCGATTTGTAGGGTGTTTTTTTTTATCTGTGTTTGTTACAATCAGATTTTTCATTTTGGGGCTTTGTAGGAATATAGGTAAGTTTGATTTTATGGCGTGAAAGTTGTTGGTTATTCTAGGACTGTGTGTGTTAACGAACAGAATCGTGTTTTCATTAACATTTTTCCTTAGGCTCCGTAGTTGGGTGATTTTCAGTTTCATCACCTTTTTAATTTCCTCATTAATTAATCCTAAGGCGTATTTCTGCATTGTGAGGAAGCCTTTGAGTTTGTTGAGTCGGATTTCACGTATTTTGGGGTCCGTCACTATAGCACAGATGCGTCTTGCCATGCTGTATGTGATATTTCTTTTGATGTGTGATGGATGACAAGAGGAGAAATTTAAATATTGGTGTGTGTCAGCTTTTTTGTAAAATATGTCTGTTGTGACTGTGGAGTTCTGTATTTTTAAGTGGATATCTAGGAATGGTAATTCATTGCAACTGGATTCTGTCATGAATTTGATGGATGGGGGAAGTGTGTTCAGTATATTGTTAAATATACTTAAATCTTCATTCGATCTGCCCCAGAAGATGAAGCAATCATCAAGGAAGCGTGTCCATTTTTTAATCATATATTTTTTGCACGCCTGATCAAAGCATTTTTCTACTTCTTCATAAAGTTTTTCTTCCAAATATTCCATAACTAAGTTTGCATATTAGGGCGTAAACCGCGTCCCTATAGCCGTGCCCTTTAATGTCGATACGTTTTATTGTCGAATCTAAAGGTATTTTCTTCTAGTACTAGGCGTGTGGCCTTGGTATTAAAGTCAGTCTTGAAGCGTTCATTTATCAGTCGTCTATGTTTCTTTACCCAGTGTTTGATTGCTTGTAGACCTAAAGTGTGAGGTATATTAGTATTGAGATTGGTGGTATCAAAACTTGTAAGTATAGTACCTTCTGCGACAATGGGAGAGATGTCTGGACAAAATCTATGCCAACACGTACATAACTCTCTTTTTTTCTTACATGTTTCAGCCTTTTGACTGCGGCCATGCTGGATCACCGCCTTTAGTCGAGAAACTCGACTCCAAAACTTATTCTTTGTAAGCCTAGTACTTATTCTATCGGTCTCTTTTTCCGAACCGCTAAGTTACGGGGACCTAAACACACAAGCATCGGTTGTCAAGCGATGTTGGGGGACAAACACAGACACACAAACACACACATATATATATATGCATATACATATATACGACTGTCTTCTTTCAGTTTCCATCTACCAAATCCATTCACAAGGTTTTGGTCGGCTGGAGGCTAAAGTAGAAGACACTTGCCCAAGGTGCCACGCAGTGGGACTGAACCCGGGCCCAAGCTACTTACCACACAGCCTCTCCTGCGCCTATCTACACAGCCATTCCTGCGCCTATAACTGGGCACAAAGGTTTTAGGAGTATATCTAAAAAATGGTTTAGTTGTTGTGTTGGTGCTTCAGGTCCGGCAAATATTGGTCTTACTTGAGGTTTATAGAAATATATATATAAAGTATAAGAGAAATTACCCATAACAGGTAACTTCTACATGCTAGAAGACAGTCAAAAACGACCGAAAACCACAAAGTAAAACATTTCAAAAGGAAGAAAAACTAAAAACTTTTACCTTATTTTTAGCGGTTAGACCTATAGGTTTCGGATTTTTAGTAGATATACTTTAACACGAAATAACTTTTAAAATATAAACATTTCTCAACAACACTAAGAGTAAAAGATGTTTTATATGACACATTCTACCAGTGTCCGAAGTTTGAAAGTGTTTAGTTACAAAAAAATAATTTCTCGATGTGCCGTTCAAAGCGAAAATATCCCTTCAAAGTTTTCCCACGAAATGTCACCTCACTTGGTTGTTGTGCTTCATTTCGCTCCTATGTGAGTTATTGTTTTCTTACTTGATTACTAAATCGTTGAATATTGTGATTGTTTGAATTTGTAGGAAAGCCATTTCATTATCATTATTTTCATAATTCATTCGTTAATTGTTGTATGTACCCCACGTTTTGTATTGTCTGTCCTTGTGGTGTCCCTTCTATATTAAGGCTTTATGTCTATAATAAAGAAAATACGAAATATTACCTCATTAATCAATTCGCTTAAAAATCGCAATTGTTTCCCGAGTTGCCTCTCGCTATTTTCGCAGTATTTTTCAATGTATCCTCATTAATTATTGTGATGTCACTACCTGTGTCCAACTGTAGTCCCGTATTCACATTATTTATTTTTACCGAGACAAATTTTCTCTTTTGTGCCTCGTTTTGCATTCGTGTTGACAATACATTTTTCTCGAATTTTTTTCACTCGACCTGTTTTGTTTCACCCAATGCGAGTTCTTGTGTCCAATTTTTCCACATCCAAAACATTTTAGATTCTTAAAAGTATAGTTTCTTTTGAAATGTATTTCTCCACATCCATAACACGGTTTGTGTTTTGACTGTTGTGTTTTTCTCTTTTCGTATCTTACCGGTCAACTCGTATGTATATTTGAATAATCTCTTTCAATTTTTTCTACGTCCTGTCGTAGATTTATAATTCTTTGGCATTCTCCAGCCACTATTTGTAGGGTTAGTTTTGAATCTTGTTCAAGCTTTCTCAATATTCGAACCCTTATCTCTGCATCTGTACTTGCTGTTAATCATTGTACGAAGATTAAGCATTTAAACATGCTCGGGCTTAACTTGTCGAGTTTAGATTTTTCACATTCTCTATTTACGATTCCGGCATACGTGACGAAATCTTCCGTTTCTTTTATTTTCAAATTCAAACACTCCCAGCAAATGTTAAATAGTGAACTTCTTTCACTGAATATTTTGTATAATAGCATAATTGTTTCCTCGAAACAAATTTCGGATGGTTCTCTCGGCAAGATGTAATTACAAAACTTTGCATGTTCTGCTGGTGATAATTTCCTTAAAAGAAGACGTACCTTCTTTTCGTCCGTCCAGTTTTTACACTCTTCCTTGAAAATTCATTCATACCTTCTGAAGTATGCAGAAAATGTAATCCTTTCTTCCGGATTATACGTGAATTCTTCAATTGAATTAGCAACCGCGTCTGCTGTAAGCGAACCCGAAGTGTTTTTGACTGCAACAATAATTCCAACAACTGTTGACTTTTTGTTGTTGTTGTTAATGTTGTTGCTGTACCTGTTCTTGCTGTTTCTGTTGTTCATGTTGTTGCTCCTGTAGTTGCCGTTGCAACTGCTCTTGTTGTTGTTGCTATTGTTGTTGTAGTTGTCGTTGCAACTGAACCACGGAAGCAAATAGGTCTTCCATGCTAAGAACGTCCACTGTGAGCTTCGAATGTCTTGTCGCCACTGTTGTATTTCGTCGACACTGTTATGTCCTTCTTTGAGCTCACTGTATATCCCACTTTATATGAAGAACCATGACCTTAAAAATAGAAGTAGAAAAACAAAATGTGAAACGTTTTGTATAATGTTTGATTTAACATTTTTATCTCAATTTGCTTGTTTTATATTTCCCCTCTTGAAATGTAGTAGTTTACATTATTTACACCATAACTAAATTTCTTAAAAGTGGCTTAACATTTAACTGACATATTAACCCTTCACGTAATTTTTAAATGGGATCAGCTAAATACAGCAGTGTGACAGGGCTGGAACTTTGAATTCCAAATGCAATCCACCCAGTGTCGCTTAACACACTTTCCGTCCAACCAGTTCTACTCGCAAAGCTTGAGTTGATCCTATATAATGATGAAAAGAGATTTATTCACGATACTCTCCGGTGGGGCCGAACCTAGGACCTCATAACTGCGGTGCGATTATCTTTATGTCATTTTTCTGTCTCCTTTCTTAATATTTCTTAATTCCAGTCCCTGTGCTTCTTCTCTCTATTCATCTCTACTATCATACACAGATACACAAACGCACATGCATGCACACATATACACACATACATATAACAGCATGTACACACACAGATAAACACACTCTTCAATGCTATCGTTGTCTTCCTCTGTATTTCTTCGTCTCAGTAATTTTATTTCTCCAATATTCTCAACCGATAAAATATTGGTAATAAATAACTTTCTGAATATTCTAGAATTTATCATTCCATGTCCAGACCGTTTCCATCATCTTCAAAGCTTCGATTTTCAAAGACCATTCCACTGTATCCTATGTTATTCTC
>NC_142940.1:32553918-32583918 GCF_046866305.1 Octopus bimaculoides
CCACACCCCACAAAGTCTGAAGCTCTGGCGAAGGCTATGAGAACTGTCCTTCTTCCCACCCTCTACTAAACTCTTACAAAAATGCTCTGAGCGAACACAGTCGACAGCCTGGTTTAGCTTCCCGGGAAAAACGTGAACATAACTATCATTGCTTCCGATCAGTGAACTTTAATAGATCTCTTTTATTGCAATTTCTTATTAGTTTAATGCCAACAGTGGATGCTACGAGTCAGCGATTCCAGATTTATTTCCAGATTACAGAATTGTGACAATTGCTATTCTCTAAAATGGGTAGTCATTCATTGATATTTCCTCTGATTACACTATATAACAATTTTTCCCTTTTCTTTTTTGTTTTTGATCAGTAGGTTATATTTCCTATTTGTTTCTCTCTAGAAGTCAAAGGAAATCACTACTATTCCCTTCAAACTTTGCGTTTTTGACCTGGACATCAATGTTTTGAAACTGGCCTATTTTCCATTGCATTCAGCGCTAAGTTGCTGAAACAAAAATATCGTTATAGCAAATATTCTTCTCAATACCACAGATTTACTTGTCAGTTGCTTGACCTTAACCACTTGAGTATGTCCGGATTCTTTAGGGTCTGACTAAATGTAACAAAAGTGAAGTTTCAAGGAAATATTAGCCATTTTACATATTTTCTAGGGATAAGCAAATAAAGAATAAAAGTTGCTATCTAAAGACAAAAATCGTGTTCCACAGTGTTATGAGAACATAAACAAATGTAAAAGTATATGACAAGACGTATCAAAATGTATTCCATTTTAAACATTAGTTCTACAATCGTCCTGTTACACTTACAGCCTCGCCGATTCTGTAAATTGTCCGACTTGGCTGTGTTTTATGGAGACGAGACATTTGGAATCGATAACTCTTCAATTTATGCACATAATACTTTATTGAGAAATTCCTGATGACGATCTATCGAATCAATAGATATAATGTTTACATGTAGCAAACACACAGGTGCGGTTTGAGATCTGGTGATAAGCCGAGTTGTGGCTATTCCTCCTATCTATTCTCAACCAGGCTTGGAAACCCTTTACAAAGATTACGGCCGCTGCCTTCAGTCTTATACTTAAACTGTTAACATGTCTCTGAATGGTTCATTTCAAATAGAATTGATACAAATGTACAACTAGTACACCTGCACAATAACTGTACCAGTTGTACACTTGTGCAAGTTACACGAGTTGTACAGTTGTACCAGCACTACCAGTTTTACCAGTTGTACAGTCATACCAGTTGTACAATTATACCAGTTGTTCAGTTGTACCAGTTGTATCAGATGTACAATTGTACCAGTTGTACAATAGTGATACTTGTACAGATATACAGATATTCCTCTGATAAGCTGTGCCAGTTTATCATGAGACTTTAGATATGATACTCCAAGACTTGATTTTGAAAAACAAAATTAGTTGTGGTTGAGATGTCATTTGATCATAGAACTACTTAGTCAGAGCACATTATCCCATAAGTTCTCAGTATTGATCAGTCTGTTTTACGGAATTTATCAGTTTAGTTTTACAAGTTCAGAATATTGCGATGTAGTACATTTCAACCAATAAATTTATCAGTTAATGACTGCGGCAGAAACTCTGAGTAGACATCAGTTTCTAGAAATTAATATTTTACGTCATCACAACTAAATCTAAATGATTACCCTGCATGTTAGTGTGTGTATGTGCATATATATATATATATATATATATATATATATATATATATATATATATATACAAAGTTGGACATGCGTAAGTGTGCGTGGCATGTATGTGTATTTGTATGAATATATACTTATATGTATATGTATACATATTTACATAAATATATATAATGTGTATATATATATATATATATATATATATATATATACATGCAATTTACTTTATGCCATAAGGTGTGAAGGGTGCCACAAAGATTACATAGGGCAAGCGAGCCCTACCCTCAGAGAAAGGATGACAGTCCACCGCCAACAATTAAGGGATCCCACCACAAGACAGATACCACTTAGTGGGCACTTAGATCTCTGTTCACAAAATAAGTCCCCCAAATTCCTAGTTTTCCACTATACCAATGCCCGGACAACACCACTGACCAAACACGAATAAATAGGGAAAATAAACTTATTCAAAAATACAGACCACAACTCAACATGCTCTAACATACCCCACCCCAGGTACATACCCAAAACAAACACAGAGATGTACAAAATCACACACACACAAATAAGATGCAAACCTCCGACGCAAGCACACACAGATACATATATACACACACACAATCACAATATCCCCACACTGGTGCACAAACTCGCACACATTCCAAGAAAAAAACACATGCATATATACACTTGCAATACGATTCTAGCAACCATAACCAACACTCACACACACATACACACATGCGTAAACACGTACATGCACACACCTACATACCACAATTACAAATCACATTCACACACACACATATATGCACACATATAAACACACACACACAAACATAATACGCCCGATCCCCAGTAAAAAAATCACATATACACACACACTCAAAAGAAAAGCACACACACATACACACACACAATACAATCCCAACAATCAACACAAGCACTCACAAACACACATACACACACATGCACACACATACACACCACCCGAATAAACCCAACACACACGGACACATACAGAACCCCTGATAAATACAACATACACACTCACACATACCCACACACACATGCATATACACCCTCACACACACAGTTGCTTACTCACACACACGCACCACAATGACAATTCAAACAACACATACTCAGACAGAGATACACACATACACACTCTCACGTACACACACATAGCATCCCCACCAACACAAAACACACAAACATACATACGCGCACACACAGACGGACACAAACATATGCACCCTCACACACACATACGGTTGCTCACACACACGCACACACACCACAATGACAATTAAAACAACACATACATACATACTCAGAGACACATACACACACACACACACACACTCACATACCCACACACACACCCGTACTCACACATAACATCCCCACCAACACAAAACACACAAACATACATACACACACACCCACAGACGCACACACATACACGTGAACAAACACATACACACGCACACACAAACGCACATATACATATGCACCCTCACACATACATACGGTTGCTCACACACACCATAAGGACAATTAAAACAACACATACATGCTCAACAGAGACACACACACACTCTCACGTACACACACACACCCGTACTCACACATAACATCCCCACCAACACAAAGCACACAAACATACATACACACGCATACACACACGTGAACAAACACATACACGCACATGCGCACGCACGAGACCCTAACAAATATTAATCACACACATACACACACACAAACGTGCGCACATATACACACACCCTCCTACCAAATATAAAACACACACAAACCCATATACACACGCCACAATAAACTCAGGGACCAATCAAAAACGGCCCCCACAGACAGACACAAACACATGTATACATACACACACACACACACACACACACACATAGAGACGTGCACAGAGACATTCTGACCTCTAAGACCAGTCCCCAAAACCACTGAACCATGACTGACTAGCCCAGAAAGAAAAAAACATCCTTTTAATTCTACATTGCTCTTCCTTCCCCCACCCCAACCCGTCTCCCACACTGTCCCTTAAAATAGCAAACATTCCCTAGCTACACACAAGAGAAAAAACATGTTAAAAAGATGGGTCAGTTTCTCTCCAATTTTTTGTAAATTCTTAAATATATCTCCTTCTGGGTATATATATACTACCAAACACTTTTTGTTGAATATTCTCTTTTAAACTGTTTTAACATATTCTTATTATTATCAAAGAATGTATATATGTATCTTAATACTTAATCTGTTTTTAACATTTTCTTATTATTAGAGAATGTATATATGTATTTCAATACTTTTGTGACAACCAGTACTTAACACAACAAAGCTTATACAAAGCTTTACATTTTACTTTTGAAAAAAGTGAAACCGGTCAAGTGAATAAACATCTTTAAAATTGCATTTTCAAACCTTCTTTCATATACATATACATATATATGTATATACACGCACATACACATAGATAGATAGATAGATAGATAGATAGATAGATAGATAGATAGATAGATAGATAGATAGATAGATAGATAGATAGATAGATAAATTCTTCTTACCTTTTTTGGAGTGACGAACTTTAAGCACTCAACACAGGGAAATGTCTAAATAATTTTTAAATGAAATTATTGTTACCTTTCTTTACAACTGTGCGTGTGTGTGCATTATGTAGGGATAGATAGATACATACATACATACATAAATACATGTATGCGTGGATGCATACATTTCTTCCATGAGTTATTTCTTCATTGATTATGTCTTGTATTTGCAGTTTATATTGAAAAGCTACATTCATTCCCAGCCGTTTCGTTTCTTAATTTTCCGGTATCATTTTTATATGTATTGTTTTTATTTGCAGTTTTAGTCGGCTTTTGCACGATGTTCATGTCTACTTGCCTATATTCTGGCAGGCTTGTAGTATTAACATCACTGTATTAAACGACTTTATTCGGAAGGGATCGAAATTATCATGACATCCTGTTTATTTCTCGTGACTGGAATCAATGCGTTTACGGTTGTTTGTTTCGCGTTTTCGGTTTTTTTGCGTAGTTTTATTTCATACCTTTCCGATACACTTACGTATATCCATACACACACCTACACACACAAACACACACACACACAAACACACACACACACACACACACACACACACACACATACACATACGCGCGTGCATATATTTTCGTATGTATGTTTTATGTGTGTGTGTGTGTGTGTGTGTGTGTGTGTGTGTGTGTGTGTAGTGGAAGGCTACACACTTTTTTCCTATAGAAATTACAAGGAAATTCAATAAGCTGAAAATCGCTGTATACCTGATTATTAGCAACCAGAGTTGCTATGAATGCAAATTAAAATGCAAATTGAGGGAGTGGAATGGGTAAAATCCATTAGCTAACTGATCCACTGATATAAAAATTACTAAAGAAGGAGTACTCAACTTAGCTAATCATCAGGCTGAGAATATCTTAATTACATGAAAGTTGCATTGTCGGTTGGAATTTCCAAGTTAACTCACTGCAGTTGTGAGTTGAAATGCATGGTGAAGCCAGAACAGAATTAAAACACAAATGTTGGAAGGAATAAAACGGTCAAGAAATTTTTTTTAAAGTGAAGGATGAAACCAAATATGTGAGAGTAAGAGCCGTATACGGTTGTTAGGAGTGAAGAGATGAAGATAGAGGGTTAGAAAGAAGTAAATAGTTGCTGTTAAATGGAAAGAATGGTTGTTATGAATATTTAATTAGCTGAAATGGATAGACAGATACTAGCTGACTCCGAGGAATTTATTTCTTAGCGGATAGTTGGCGATGGCACTGTTTTTTATTGGTCTACATCACTATAGACATACACATCCACGCACTCTCGCACACACACGTTACACACACTTCACACTCGTAGTGTCAACATAACTATATAGGCGCACGTATACGTGCGTTCGTGCATGGGCGCACCCACGCAAACAAATGTTTATATGCCGTGACTGACACTCCTATGTATGTAAGTATATACACACATATGCCTTAGTGCCCATGGGTGCACGCGAGCATCTATAGGCATAAGACTCACCCGCATATACACACGCTTATATATATATATATATATATATATATATATATATATATATATATATATATATATATATATATATAAAAACCACGCATATGGCTGGACATACAAACTGTGTTCTAGTATGTATGCGCACCTTCGAGGTGATCTAGAGGAACGTGAATGTAACAAAATATAAAGGGAGAAAGAAGATAAAAGGGAAAAGAAAAGGAGGAAATCAATGTAGGGGGGTTGTAGAAGGATTAGCAAGGATATTGGGCTGAGACTCTAGCGTTTGTATCTTAAGAATGTGTTGCATAAATTATGTCTGCAGTTAAGAATACAGTCACTTCGTTCGTTTATCCAGTCATTGCAGTGCATGATAGATAAGATTTTTGCAATGCCGAGACTGCATTTGCTGTTATAACGGCTATACGGTTTACCATATGCATCAGTTGACCATTTCATATTGTATAAAACTGAGTTATGAGTGAGAAAAATCGAAAGAATGGGAAAAGTTAGTGGGAAAGAAGATCTAGGGGTCAAGTGAGAATGCGGCCCTATATGGATGGTAGGAAAGAAGGAGGAAGTGGGATGGGGTATACAAGTATAGGAGGGTATCCGTGTATAGAGATGACCACAGGGGCCTTGTGATCCTTGTGCGTGTTAGTATGGGTTGGTGTTTTTTTGTTGGTTGTGTGGAGGTATGAAAGTGTAGTGCCTGGTGTAGTGTTGGGGATGATGGGTAAGAGTAATTGCTTTGTGCGTGAGATGAACGTCTATAGAAGAAACAGTTGCATAACTTATAGTTTTTAAAATATTGTGTGTGGCTAGAGAGCATCTTTCTACTGTGGTGTGATGCTGGTTGTTTGCTTATGTTATACACACACACACATATATATATGTATAAATTCTGTACGACTCTTACTCTTTCCTTTAGCCCCTTTCAAACTTTCTTCGTTCCTTCCACTTTTCTTTTTTTCTCGCCCCCCCCCCTATCTCACATTTCTTGACATTCCCTTCTTTCTCATCACTTTCCCTCCTCCTTTAACTCACTCTGTCCCTTTCCTTTTTTTCTCTCTTTCTCGTCCCTCTCTAATTCTTCAATCCCTCTACTTACTACCTCTCTCCCCTCCTTCCACGTGACCGATGTTCGGCCAAGCCTGACCTTTCTTTCTTGGTTCGACTACCATCCGTGTAACATCTCTTGTATTCCGTCCCATGACGCCAGCTTAATTTAATTCGTCCTTAGTCGAAAGACACCTGTTGTTAATGTCCTGTTATTTGTATTTGAAATTGTGTACCATTTCTCCGTTTGTTTCGTCCTTCTTTCGTCCTTGATGTAGCTGTTGATAATTAGTGATAATGGACTTTAGGAAATAATTAAACTAAATATAATTATCTTTACTAGTGACAGTTTACTGTAGAATATAAAGTTCAAGACAGAGTTCAGATGAGATTGGCAATGAACCAACACTAGAGAAAGTAAATGTGTGCGTTTAGATGTCTGTGTGTCTGGGTGACTGTATGCTTAGCTGGTTATGAGGAGGCAACTGTGTGTATGTGTGACTTCATGTACGTTAGGGTTTGAATGTAGAAATTTCAGTTTAGGAATGGTTCATTTGGTGATAATGGAATATGCAGGAAATTTGAAATTAAAGATGTATACTATGGCAAGGATGTCAATAAATGTTATTGTGGCGTAGGATCTAAGATTAGAGTTTAAACGTCACATACACACATATATATAAATATACATATATATATATACGACGGGCTTCTTTCAGTTTCCGTCTACCAAATCCACTGACAAGGATTTGGTCGACCCGAGGCTATAGTAGAAGACATTTGCCCAAGGTGCCACGCAGTAGGGCTGAACCCGAAACCACGCGGTTCGTAAGCAAGCTACTTACCACACAGCCACTACTACGCCTATAGATAAGAGCAAGGAAAATAGATAACAACAAATCTATAATTAATAATAGCACAGATATATCTAATGATAAAATTTGGCTGATAATCCCTTTTGCTATAGAAAATTAAAAATAATTTATTAAAATCTATTTTTACAATTATTAATAAACATTTTAATACTAACAGCAAATACTATGAAATAGTTAATAACCCTATTAATATTGGATATAATTTAACACATAACTTAGCAATTATTATACCTTCTGTAAACAATAAGAAATTAGACAAATTCTACTTAAATAGAAACACTTATAATTATAATAATAATTATTATTTTAATTACTTTAACCCCACCCCGTACTTAATGCACATTCTTTTAATTTGAATAATCCCGTTAATAATAGATCTCATAATAACAGAGTCTAACAAAATAACACTGCAATAACTAATAGCATTTCCCTATTAAATACACATAAAAAAATAATAATATCCATGATAATTGTAACCGCGGGATTAGAAAGAATTGTTTATTTAAGAATGCATACAAAAGAAAAAAAATGTAATATATCAATGCACTGTTACAATTCTAGATAATAAATATTTTTATGTAGAAGCTACGGAAAATGAAATAAAAAGACGCATATCTATGCACTTACACACTTTTAGAAACAAACATAAATCCAACTCAACTGGATTAAGCAAATTCATCTGGGTTCTAAAGTATGAAAATATAAATTTTGATATTAAATGGGATATAATAGGCTCAGCACCTTCTATAAAGCTAATAATAAAAATGTCTTCTTTGTTTAAATGAAAAATCTTTTATCCTCACGGCAAAATTCCCTCTACTTAACCTCAAAGATGAGAGAAAATTCACTTCTCTACACGTGGGAAAATATGTATTTTCCAAATGTAAATAAATAGATCATAAATGTTTACTTTCCTTTCTCACAACTATAGTTACACATTAACCCTTAATCCCATGCTACTACTTTTATTTACTATATTGTTAATAAATTGTTCTACTTAGTAATAGGACCCATAGGGTTTTTCTATTATTTATTCCATACATTGATATTTAAAATATAGATTTATATTAATAATAATATTTATTTTCATTTTTATTTTTGGAATGACCCCTTTAATTTACTTGGATTAATATTTTAATACCTGGATTGAAACATTATATCTCTCCTTATATCTCTTCTATATATATTTTTACTATTTTTTTCTAATACATTTTTACATTTTTACATTACCATGTTCGTTACTTAATTCCCTAATAGTAGTAATTATTATTTTAAATTAATATTGCTAATTCATATTTCCCCTTTATCCATCATTAATATAATTAAAACTTATTTGTAAATTTCTTTCCCCCTGCTTTTGATTAATATTAATATTGAACCTTTATTCTCAACCCATTGTATATTTTTTATCTAATATTAATTATCCAGCAATTTTATTTATTCATTTTATTTATGTCTATTTATTTATTTGTTTATTAAACTAATATATATAGATAAGTTTATTTTCAAACCTTTACATTAAAAAAAACATATTTTCATCTATATTGAACCCTTTTCTCCCATTATTGTATATTTTTAGCTAACACTAGTTATCTAGCCATTTTATTTTATTTATTTTTATTTATTTATTTATTTATTAAACTAATATATAGAGCATTATTTACATTATTTACATTATTTACATTTGACGTTAATAATGTATATAATGTACATAATTCCTCATCTCTTAAATATATAACTGTATTATCTAATCGGTACGGAGCCGACATTAGACTTCAATGGAGACATATAGAGAATAATAATATTAATAATACCTTAGGAATGAGAACCCAGGTTCGAAATTTCCCAAAGACACCTGATGAAGGCTGGAGAGTATATCAGCCGAAACGTTGCGTTAACAACAAACATGATGAGGACAAGTATCCGTCAGGTGTAAATAATGTAAATAATGTACATAATTCCTCATCTCTTAAATATAGATCTTTAATATAGAGGGATATAATTATTTTTAAACCATTATATTATTAAAAGAAACATATTTTTATCTATAATAATTACCGTTCTATACTTTTTTCCTGGATAATGTATATTTACCGCCCCTTGACCACTATATTTGTACGCTCAAGCATGTCGTCGCTTAAACTAAAAATCTTAAAAAATATTCTTTGACATACGGGATTTTTCCTTTTTCTTTTATTTATACAAATAACATATTAACTCTGCTCGTATTTTGTTTCTTCTTCCTTTATTCATATATCGTAGATTGCACACATGAGCATTTTATCCCTTAAATTGTTATATAACTATGAAATTTTCTTTGCTCTTTCTTATAAATATATAATATTAACTCTGTTTTCTATATTTTTTTCGTTTTTCTTTTTTCTTTCTTTATTACTTCTACCTTAGCGAAGGTGGAGGTATTGTTTTCAGTCGGGTTTGTTTGTTTGTTTGTTTGTCCGTGGACGAGATATCTCGGATGAAACTTTCAGGGGTATTTGGTCTCGTGAGTGGTAAGAACTAATTAGAATTTGGGATCGACCCGGCACAAACAATTGTGGATTATTTTTCCTGCTTTTTTTATTTTTATTTTTTACTTAATTTTTGAGAGCGGTCGGGATCATTTTTAGTATTCTCGTTTGTGAGAGCAGTTGAGTTTATTTCAGATATTTCCATTTTAAAAATCATTTCTGGCTAATCGTTGAGAGGACGTTGGTGTTACCTTGACGGAGGTTTGCGTTCTCTGAGTGTTCTTGTTTACATATTACATTACATTAAATTGAACGCTACTTATTTCAAATATGACCAATAGACTCTCTTTTACTTATTTAATAGATTGTGGTTACTAGTAACCAAAGTAGATTTGGTTATTAGTTTCTTGACTATTGAAAACACGTACATTACATACATTTTAAATTTATTTATTTATTTATTCACTATCCTATTTGTATTTATATTTTCATTTTCATTGAATCCAATTTGAACATAAATAAACTTTTGAGTTTGAATCTAAGTAGTAACAAATTTTTGCACAAATACATATCAGTTCTCATATATATGTATTAGGTTCTTGCATATTTATATATATATAGATATATAGATATAGATATATATAATTATTTGCATGCCATTTCTTCACAGATACTTACATGCATATATTACGTATTAGTGTGTAAATATATGAAGGCATATGTGCAAAATGGGATTATTGCTGTGACCATTTATTTTCTATTCTTTAGTCTACATTTTATATATTTTTGTGTATTTCTATACGTATAGATATTTGAACGTATATATATATATATATATATATATATATATATATATATATATATATACATGCATTCAAAAATATATTTTTTTACCTATAACTTTACCCATTTTATATTTTATTTTTATGTACACATTTATACACCTTTATTACTTAAATTGTTATAAATATATTTACCCTAATAATAATATTATACTTAAATACAATGTTAATTAGTATATTATTTACTTTTATACTTTTTATTGATTTCGCAGAATATATTATACTACTCAAATTTTTATAAACATGTTTACCCTTATATTAATTTGATACTTAAATATACGGTTTATTACTATTTATTACTTCCCTTTGCACTCTTAACGTTTACCCAAAGCATATTACATTATTTATTATACTTTCTTCTCTAAACATACTACCTTTCTCTTCTTAAGGTTTATACCAAGTTTTCATATAAAACAATACTCAGTTAGCTGAAATGCTCCATAAGCTTAACACATAAAAATATTAAAATGTAATGGTATATCTTTTCTACCTCCGATAAGATTCAACTTTATAATGATTTAATTATTCAAGTCTGAATCGAAACAGCTGTCAGTAATTATGTCTATTTTTGCAATTAATGAATATGATTATTATTGATTTATCTCTATTTTCTTACTTTTTCTTTTATACATATATATATATATATTTAATCAAATATATTCCTTGTGAGTAAAGTGCACTGGATTTCAGATGCGTACTCTTAATATGAAGAATGTGTAAAACCTTAAAAGTATTTAGAGATTCAATTAGAGCGATAATGTATCAGAAAGTAAAAGCAGGAAAAATTACATCATAAAAATCGCAGTAGAGATACGTCCGTAATATAAATAATATATCTTACGATCGTTTCATGATTACCTTTCGAAATGAATCCAAAATTGATAATCATTATATCCACTCATCAGAGAAGAGGATGAATTTCTGTGTAGTCAATTGAATGAGAGAGATTCTATTTAAAATCGCATGATAAAGATGTTGTTTAAAAAGTTATTGGTATAGATGTGTATTGGTATAAACTGGGGCAAAAAATTTTGAAAACACTAATATAAATCAATAGTAAAATCCTTTGTAATAATCCGTAATGGTTGTGTGTAAACAGAAGTCCTACAATTCCTTTTCTCTTCAGTATGTAAACAATAAAAGTGGTTAATTGTTGCTTTTAAATTTATATATACAAAACTGGAAGATGTCATTATTATATTTTATGCAAATGTAAAAATAACCATGTACTGACCCAAAATAGAATCAACTAATGTGTTATATTTAGAGTATAGGTTCAAGTTTCAAGAAGACAAATTTCAGGCACTCATCTAATGGATAATGTATATTATGTGAACATGTGTATAATCTAAAATAATTCAATTTTAAGTTTCTATTTTCTTACAGTGATGGCGCATGGCTCAGTGGTTAGAGCGTCGAGCTTACGATCGTGAGGTTATGAGTTCGAATCCGGGACCGGGCTGCGTGTTGTGTTCTTGAGCAAGACACTTTATTTCACGTTGCTCCAGTTCACTCAGCTGTAGAAATGAGTTGCGACGTCACAGGTGCCAATCTGTATCGGCCCCTTTGCCTTTCTCTTGGATAACACTGGTGGCGTGAAAAGGGGAGGCTGGCATGTATGGGCGACTGCTGGTCTTCCATAAACAACCTTTCCCTGGGTTGTGCCTGGGAGGGTAACTTTCTAGGTGCAATCTCATGGTCAGTCATGACCGAAGGGGGTCTCTAAGCATTTTCTTACAACAATCCTACTATTTTATTATAATACCATAATATGAAATACAATATTAATGTGAATCTTATGTAGCCAATGAAGTACTGTTATTCGTAATATTCGACTTAAATGAATGTATATGTGCTAAAAATTGTTTAAAGTTAATAGAGCTCCCTATATATACATTATTGTGTGGTTAGAAGTTTTAGTAACAGTACACTTATATATAACGTTGAACCTTCTACATTTGACTTATAAAGGACATGATATTTTGTTATTTTTACATGTGTAATATATAGTTGCATGTTTCTGTTCCGTGGTATAAGATTTAATGGTATTATGATTATTGTTATGGTTTTGTGGTGTTATATTTGAATTTGTTGTGGAATCATTTATAATAGAATTAGGTAAATTTACTGTTTGTACATTACTGTCGTTGTTAGGTTGTGGTATTGGTTATCTAAAGTCTTGTCTATTGAATGGTTTGCATATTTTGAGAATCATTTATAATAGAATTAGGTAAATTTACTGTCTGTATATTACTGTTGTTGTTAGGTTGTGGTATTGGTTTTCTAAAGTCCTCTCATATCGAATGATTTGCATATTTTGAGATATATAATTATTGGAAATTTGTTGAGATAACCACGTTTATCATACGATTTTAAATAGCATATTTAAATAGGCGTAGGAGTAGCTGTGTGGTAAGTAGCTTGCTTACCAACCACATGGTCCCGGGTTCAGTCCCGTCTTGGGCAAGTGTCTTCTACTATAGCCTCGGGCCGACCAAAGCCTTGTGGGTGGATTTGGT
Source organism: Octopus bimaculoides (assembly GCF_046866305.1). Lineage (NCBI taxonomy): Eukaryota > Metazoa > Mollusca > Cephalopoda > Octopoda > Octopodidae > Octopus > Octopus bimaculoides. Next base: position 32,567,467 of record NC_142940.1, read on the forward strand.
AGACGGAAACTGAAGGAAGACTGTCGTATATATGTATATATATAAATGTACGTGTGTATGTGTTTGTATGTCTGTGTTTGTCCCCCCAACATCGCTTGACAACGGATGCTGGTGTGTTTATGTCCCCGTAACTTAGCGGTTCGGCAAAAGAGACCGATAGAATAAGTACTAGGCTTCCAATGAATAAGTCCTGGGGTCGATTTGCTCGACTAAAGGCGGTGCTCCAGCATGACCACAGTCAAAAGACTGAAACAAGTAAAAGAGTAAAAGAGTAAATAGCATCTCTATCATTTGATTGATTACACGAAACTTCATCCTTTTCTCTGATGAGTGGATGTATTACCTAATAATGATTATCAATTTTGGATTTCCTTTCGAAAGGTAATACAATCATGAAACGATCGTAATATATCTCAAACCTTTTTGAATAATCATAATTATACTTTATATATATTCATTTATTAATACAATATTATTTATATAATGGATGTATCTCCACTGCGATTTTTATGATGTAATTTTTCGTGCTTTTACTTTCTAATATATATATATATATGTGTGTGTGTGTGTATATATATATATATGTGTGTGTGTGTGTATATATATATATGTGTGTATGTGTGTGTATATATATGTGTGTGTGTGTGTATATATATGTGTGTGTGTGTGTATATATATATGTGTGTGTGTGTATATATATATGTGTGTGTGTGTGTGTGTATATATATATGTGTGTGTGTGTGTGTGTGTATATATATATGTATGTGTGTGGATATATATATATATATAAGGTTGAGGAGGGTATTGGATTTAACCAAACCCCGGAGGATACAGGTAATACCGAGTAAGTGCTGTATACCGATTAGTTTGCCCCAATCGTTGTATGAACAGGATTGGGTATTATAAGTCGTGTATTAGAGTGTGTATATGTAAATATATAAAAACAAAAAGATAAAGATAGCAAAGGTAAGGTTGAAGAAATTTATGGATAGAGTCTTACAGCTGGGTGGACATTGGAATTAGACACTGAGGGAAAATGGCTGTAACTTTTTTATTTTTTAATTTTGACGATTTTCGTTTTCGATAATGTGTTCTATATGTCACGGTCATGCGATTCCCACTAAAAAAAAGTTTTGGATCACCCTTTCCCCTCTCCCACACACGGGGTGGGGTGGGGGGGATTTTTTTTTTTGGGGGGGGGGGGGCGATTTTCATTTTTGACATTGTGTTCTACATGTTCAGGTCGTACGAATAGCCTTCTCGCAACTTAGATGTGAAAATGAACGGCTTACATTTATATTGAAACAGAAAAAGGATCATATGTGGAGTCCCCACCACGAAACTTGATATGCTAGAAATAACAGCTAAACGCGGACAATCCAAATCTTGCATTGGTCCAGATTGACTATATGTAAATAAATATGAAGCAAAAAATGCGCTTTGGCAAACGGGGTTAGGGTTAGGGTCGGGGTTAGGGTTAGGTTTTGAGTTAGGGTTCGGGTAAACCTAACCCTAACCCTAACCGTGACCCTAACCGTGACCCTAACCGTGACCCTAACCCTAACCAGATTTGGCTGTTATTTCTAGCATGTAAATAGCCTGCTTGGTGAGGGGGGGGATTGAAATTTTTCAAACAATTTTTTTTCAGAATCGGAATCTCCATAGCCTAAAACGTGGGATTCCGTAAAAAAAAAATAATAAATAAGGGGGGGAAAGGTTCAGATTACATATAGTCCATCTGGACCAATGCAAGATTTGGATTGTCCGCGTTTAGCTGTTATTTCTAACATATCAAGTGTGGGGTGGGGGTGTAGGGAAGGGGGGTCCAAAATTTTTTTAGGGGGAATCGCATGACCGTGACATATAGAACACCTTATCGAAAACGAAAATCGCCAAAATTAAAAAATAAAAAAGTTACAGCCATTTTCCCTCAGTGTCTAATTCCAATGTCCACCTACAGCTGTTTCTGGGAACATCCAGTACTTCCCTTCATCGGAGACAGAAAAAATATAGTAATCTATTATTATATCCATAGGCGGATATTTTTAGTATGAAGTGGTAAAGAGTGTGATGTGCTGGAAAAAGAGAGAACAGTACTTGAAGAGTAGTTTCATTTCAGTGGTAAATATCCGTGTAGAAATTCGTGCAAATTTATCCTTGTGTGAATAATCCGGAAAATTATGTTAGAACGAAAGTTAATATAGCTTAGGTGGCAGAGGTATATGTATTCCATCTTGCAATAGATTTTTGCTTGTTTACTTGAAGGATGTCCAAGCCAAGTGAAAAGTTAACGGTAATTAGGTCAAGTCAGGACGATAGAATGTGGAAGGGGATAGAGAAGATATAGAGGCGGAGGATGGTAGTGATATATTTATGGTCAGTTGGTCTTAACAGGGTAGAGGGGAAGAGCTTATAGAGTGAAGGAGGAATAGGGGGATGAGGTTAAAAGGTCGAGTGAGTAGGAAAGAATGCGTGTGTGTAGTATATAGGTGGTGGGTGTATGAGTGATAAACGAAGGACAGAGATAAAGGAGAGGGATGGGTGGGAAAGGTAGTTAGTAGCATCATATTTTTGGATGCTGCCAAGCCTATTTATAGACGGTGGAAAGGGATAGAAAGAGGTGACGTAGTCTGTTTGTGTAGGTAGTGTTCTTTACCACTTCATACTAAAAATATCCGCCTATGGATATAATAATAGATTACTATATTTTTTCTGTCTCCGATGAAGGGAAGTACTGGATCTTCCCAGAAACAGCTGTAAGACTCTATCCATAAATTTCTTCAACCTTACCTTTGCTCTCTTTATCTTTTTGTTTTTATATATTTACATATATATATATATATATATATATATATATATATATATATATATACACACATATATATATATATATGCATACACACATATTTATGTATGAGTCTGCTGAAATGAATTGATACGTCCACATATAACATCCCAGGGTAAATCATTTTTCTCTGATGAAATTATGCTCATGTCACATAAATGCAAATTTAAAGTACAAATTTGTATTTAAATTATTGAGTATTAATTGAAATGGCTGTAAAAAGGATGTTTGTTAACTTACTTATCTCCATTTCTTTTTCTTCTTTTAACTGGATATAAACTATATGTTTAATATATACCTATTGTTTAAAGAGAATTTCATTCCCCAACAATACTAGATATTGAACCAGTATTTCCTTAGATGCAACCATCGCTTCGAGAGGTAAACATATCCTCCAATTAAATTCGTGTGTGTGTGTGTGTGTGTGTGTGTGTGTGTGTGTGTGTGTGTGTGTGTGTGTGTGTGTGTGTGTGTGTGCGTGCGTGCGTGTGTGTGCTCGTAGAGTTATTAATAGCAACTTGACAAGGATAAATGGATACCTAAACGTGTCTGGCTATTACACACACAAACACAAACGCACACACACACACACACACATATATATTAACTTTACATTTGTAAAGAAGAACCAATGTTTGCTTTAATTTCCTAAACTATTGAATAATAAACTCCTATTGATTATAAGGTGTGTATTGATGCCTTTGCTAGTTTAAATTCACCTCACTCTGTGTCAAATAGTTGACGTGGTATCGAAAATAAAAACGACAATATATCCATTTCAATTAACTTAAACTGTAAGGTTTTGAAGTCGTAACAAGAGAAATAAATATTTATTTAACGTAGCTCACTATGACGGTGCAGTTAATAACTTTTGATTATCAATTGGACTGTTAATTGTCTATTCTACATTTTCCCAATGTATCAATAGTGGTTCGGGTAACTATCAGCTGAAGTAGTTCGAAAAGTATTAACAAATTTGTTTATAAACAACTAAGATTCGTTGCCGTGTAGTTTTTAATTCAAGTTCTACAAAGATACGAGAAAGATATTTCTGAAAGTCATTAAGGAATATTGTCTTCTGAATTATGTATACGAGGCAGAAAAAATCAATCAAGTAGCTCTATTTACTACGGTTTGTAAGATAAATATTGATAGATCGGTTACCTCATTGATTTACTGTATCGGTCACTCAAGCTTATCTTGAACATAAAGGTACGCTGAACTATCAAAACGCTCTGCTGAAGAGAAATATACGCTAGAAACGATATTAATTATAATGTATCTTCTATCATTTTTATATGAAATAATGCCAAGGCTTCTTTATCTCCTTTAGACAGGATTCGAAGAATTTTATTGCCAAACTAAGAGAAATATTTCTATCTTTTACCTCAAGTAATACAGCATAAAGATAAATCAGCATTATATATCCTTCCAGCGGCGATCAAACCTGCCCTCATTTATCATATTTAACCATAAAAATATATCACACAATGAAAATGAAGTGTTTCGCTTGTAAATATTGCAGCTACAGGTTTCCAATATTTTAACTCTGATGCTATTTAAATTTTCCCATCTTGATACAAATCCATAATATTTCCAGTCTTGAAATATCGATTAATACTAATATTGTCTCTCGTCTCATTTGTCATTTCACTAATCCGATCTGATTTTTATGGCATTGATATTGAATTCCTAATAAAATATATCATTATTTTCGTGTGAAGATATCAATTATAATACAATGAAAGCAGATGACTTCCATTTATATTATTGTGTATTAACATCTACACGAAACGTCCAAGAAAAGTATACAAAAACAAAATTGAGGTTTCACATGGTCGTTTAACGTACAAGAAAAAGAAGCCACATGACCTCTAATGTATTCCGGTATGCACTTCCTAGATGATCATGGATGATTTACTCGATCAGGACTAACCTGCAACCACAGCAACAAGAGGACTGAGTTTACCTGGATTTTCTAAAATATATTTCTATTATATTCGTTCTTTTTAAACATCTTGGCTTCAGATTCTAGCTTGCGGTGAATCAGTTCTTTAAAACAATTCCCTGACACAAGTTGCTGTCGCCTTCGATAAATTTCACAGTGCCTATTTTCACAAAATAAAAGAAAGTTTGTATTGCTTATGTTTTTTCCAATGTCATTAAAAATTATTGTGCAATAGTATAACTTTGGTTTGCTTCCAGATCCTGGATTCGAGTATTCTTTAAAATTACGGTGCTCGGGAATTCCAATTCAAAATTTCGTTTTTACTGCTGTTTTTCGGATATTTTCTCATTCCTCATTCTTGATGAGCTGTTGATACAAAGTTGGCATCGTTATTTCCTCGTCAATATACTTTAGGTAATATTCCTGAGCTATGCTTTGGATCGAACGCCATGTCATTAATTTTAACTACAGCAACGGTCCATAGTCCCAAGTAATTTTAATACGGTCTTTTTCAAATATCGATATGTTTCAGTTAATATTTAATATTTAAACATGTAAAAATAGCAACAGATTAGTGGTTAAAAATTCAGAGCCAAGTGGTAAAATATTTGTTCCAAGTTCAATCCTCAAGTCAGTAATATCACTTGAAGATGGATGGGAGAATAGTAATCGAAATGTTATATCATCAATACATGCAACACAGGAAAATTTGCAAAATAAATAGTTTTTAATTATATCATAAATAGAAATTTCGTTTGAAACAATCACCCTAAACACTTGGCATCTAAGCTGTTTAACAACGTTAAAAGAATACGATTGGTGTTATAGATTCGAACAAAGAGAAATGTATGAAGGGTTTCCTTTCTTATATCTTAATAATGTTGCATCTTGAAGACGGACTTTGAAATAGTTTGTGTTCCTTGAAGAATATTCAGTTCATGTGAGAGTTTTCTTGAATCCTTGCTTTCATGATGTTTGATTAGTTTTATAAAGGGCTCTTGTATGTTGAGAGGTAAGTGCATAGATCTATGAGTTGAAACAAACCTGGTTTTCTCTTGGTAGGTAGGTTCTACCGACATCAGCCATTGGATTGGCCCTCTTGGTTACTGCCCGTATTTTCCTTGTTTTAATATCCAGTCATCTATTTTACTCATCTCATTGTTCCAGTTTTTAGCACTGATAATGTGTCACTAGACACAAAGCTAGCCTATTAATATCTTCGATGACGAATGTAATGATGAAAACCACGTTATTCAAGAAATATTACACCAGAAGCAGAACAAGACAAGACAATAACTTCAGAAAAACAATAAGGAAACAACAGCAACAACAACAGCCGTAGCAATAGCAGCAAATGGTGTAACAGCACAAATAACAATCATCACAACGACAAAATACAAAAATGTATGTACTATCTAGTAAAGAAATAAGTTACTATGGCAAGAAATTCAAAATAAATGTTTCGAAAATATCTTTTGTTTTATTATGAAAACTACATATATATAAAGGGTTCAGTGAATAAACTGTCGTCTAAATTACGCAAAAATGAAAATAATACTGACTCTCATTTTAACAGACATATTTACCAGAATTACATAGAAAAAGCTTGAAATACTGAAGAGTGAATGTATTCAAAAAAATCGCCATTGACTTCAACCACGGCCTCCAGATGACTTCGGAATCTCTTGCAACTCTTCTAGACGGTTTCCTTGTTTAAGGTGGTGAATGCTGCCATAATTCTTACCTTCACTTTATCTTTGGTGTTACAGAGAGTTTTGTTGGTCTCTCGCTCAACTGCGCCCCACACATAATAACCATGGGGTTTGCAGTCTGGGTAGTTAGGTGACCAGATTTTAGGAGGGGTGATGTGGTCGCAGAAATTGCCTGACAGCCATAACTAGGTTCTCCTGCTGCTTGTGTGGCATGGTGCAGAGTCCTGTAGCCAGACATAGTGTGTTCCAGCATCCACCCTCTTGACCCAGGGCAGAACTACCTCCTCCAGGCAATTGATGTAAGCCTAGGAGTCTGAGGCCATGTGGGATGATAAATGGAGTTATAACGTCGCCATCACTAATGATTAGTCCAAACACCATGATGTTGACTGGATGTTTGATTTTTATCATTCTAAGTACGTGTTCTCAGATTGCACTGTCCTCAGATTGATACCCAAACACTCCGAAATGTTCGTATTGGAGCTTCCGGTGTGAATGTCAAGTAGTACAGCATGTTGTTTCCAAATTTCTGGCATAGTGAATTGCGTTATGGTGCTGCTTTACTCAGAGACTGTGCCCAACTGATACTACTATACTGTATAATGGACAAAAATCAAAAACAATGTGCGAATTAAAAAATATAACATGGCGACAATTTAGCCATCACACCCTGCATATATTATTTATATATATATATATATATATATATATATATATATATATAGGTAATCTTTATTTTGTTTTTGTAACATATTTCTATTATATATATATATATATATATATAAATTTATATTAGAATATAAGGATAAAATCACATTAATGACTTTTATCATGTAGTCAGCATTCACTAAAAATTTATAGATACTTTATGCATTAAATTAGTAATTATGCATATATGTATATGGTTCTATTAAGGGAGCAAGTATATATATATATATATATATATATATATATATATATATATATATATATACTTTATTAAAAATGGTGCAGACGTCACAAAAACTGTTCCTCAGAATTTCACGTTCCTGTTCAAGGGATAGTTTTGGTTTAGAATGATTCTCAACTAAAACTGTTCGTCGAACGGGAACATGGAACACAGAGTAACAGTTTTTGTTATGTCTTTGCAGCTTTTTTAATAAAGCATATTACTCTACCTCCGCTATTCGAGTACTGCTTTTTCCACCTTGTTTCACGTTTAGGTGCTTACTCTAGTGCTTACTAGTGCTCACTCTATATAGAAATATATAAGTGCATAAGATTTTATCACGGAGAGAGGTCCACCATGTACATTTCTTACATACTGAAAAGGGTGGTCAAGACCTAAACTAAGAAAAGAAAGATTCTTCTTTTAAGGCACGTTGCTTGTAGGCGAGCAGTATGTCTAAACGAATAAAAATCTCAGTTGACCTTATATCCATGAGTTTCCCCGTTAATGATCAATCAACATAGTGGACTTCTTTCCGTGTATAAAATCTTATGCATTATTATATAGAAATATTTATGTCTTCTGACTTTTAGTTACGCATGCACACCACTGGTAAAAATTATTATTATTCTTTTAACAACTTTTACCCTATATATCTCTTTATATATATATATATATATATATATAGTTTTAGGGAAAATAACCAATTTTCAAGAACTCATCGATGAAAATCCACTATCACATATAGAAAAATTAATAATTAAAAGCACAATAAATGAGTATAATATAAAGTAAAGTAAATATCATAAGATAAATATAATAAAAAGATTACACGTGTTTCATAACCAATTTCCAAATAGAAAAGAAATTTAAATCGATTAAAATCAATTGAAATTATCGAAAATAAGTTCTATTCAAAAATATAGCTACTCGTCAGATCGTAAGTAGAACAATAATTAGATATATATCAACCAACAATAAGTACCAAATGAATTAATATGAAATACTTATTATATAAAGATAGAAAAATTATTTTAAAAATATCATAATATCAAAATAATAACCATTCAATAATCATCCCTTCATCCATTATAATAACATGTATATTATATACAAAAAACATCTTACATAAATTATCATTGTTTTAAATGGAAAAATTTGGATAAGTACTGTTTTCACTTTGCTAAAGATTTTCTACTATTTGAAAATAATATGTATTCTTGTTTTTATACTATTCATTTGGTTCTTTATAGATTATTTTTAATAGATAACTTATTTAACACTAAATTATTTAGAAGTTATAGTTTCATTTCAACATAATATTAGAACTTCGATTTGAATAGTGTTGATATATTTTCGATTATTTTTGATTAATATTATTTGATTAATTATTAAACTTTATAGTTTATAATATCGTTATAGTTTTTTTTTTTTTTTAAATCAAAACTTTGTATATATATATAAAGTTTAACCTTTTATTCTTAATAATTTTTTCTTTCCTAATTTTTTCATTCATAATTTTTCCATTCATAATTTTTTCATTCATATTTTTTATTATTACGTTTGTAGAAATAAATAATCTTGTATTTTTCTATTATTCAATTGATCTTTAATTATAATTAAATAAACGTCTTTAGCTTTAAATAGTATAGCTTTAACTATTACACCGGTTAAATATGTACTAATTTTATCTTCATTATTATTTTAAACTTAAACTTCGTTCAACTTGTATTTAAAACAATGATAATTTATGTAAGATGTTTTTTGTATATAATATACATGTTATTATAATGGATGAAGGGATGATTATTGAATGGTTATTATTTTGATATTATGATATTTTTAAAATAATTTTTCTATCTTTATATAATAAGTATTTCATATTAATTCATTTGGTACTTATTGTTGGTTGATATATATCTAATTATTGTTCTACTTACGATCTGACGAGTAGCTATATTTTTGAATAGAACTTATTTTCGATAATTTCAATTGATTTTAATCGATTTAAATTTCTTTTCTATTTGGAAATTGGTTATGAAACACGTGTAATCTTTTTATTATATTTATCTTATGATATTTACTTTACTTTATATTATACTCATTTATTGTGCTTTTAATTATTAATTTTTCTATATGTGATAGTGGATTTTCATTGATGAGTTCTTGAAAATTGGTTATTTTCCCTAAAACTATATATTTTATATATACTTTATCTATAAGGCTCAATTTAATTTTAATTTTTTATAAATTGATTTTAATTGAGTTTTTTACCTGTAATTTTGGATTTTGTCCCTAATATTATTATATATATATATATATATATATATATATATATATATATATGAAATAATTAAGATTCAGTTGAATTAGGTATTTAATTTGAGGCACGAAGTTTCTCCAGTATTGTCCGCACAGCTCGAAGTTAGGTGAATAAAATGCAAATAAGTAAGAAGAATGTCCAGGTATCAGTGCATTATGGCCGTTTCAAGCGACTCCATTTAATCGATCAATGCAAACATTACATCAATTTGAAATAAACCGCTCTCCTCGGACGCTTACGACAATACAGACTTCCAGCATTCAGGATACTCCATTATAAAATTTTTAGCAAATTTTTTTATTAGTACTAGAGAAATACATCGCTTCTTTTTGCTATTATTGTAGTAGAATGAAATTTAGGGAAAAATACCTAAAGCCTACTATAATTTAGAGTGGCAGAAGGAAATAATGGGCGGTCAATAAAGAGGAATAGTGATATAGATGCATTCATTTTTATGCGTATCACATTCAACAGACCAAATACAGCAAGTAGTCTACATCCCCTTAGAATTAAAAGCATTGGGAATTGACAGTTAAGTTCTTGTTGGTGATAAATTAATTAATGTCAGATATTCTTCCTTACCCCTATTTCTCTATGACCATAAATCAGCCATATCTACATAAGAGAATATGTCTCAGAAGATGCTAGTTGGATAATGATGTAAAGATGAGGGGATAACTAGAAATGGCGTGGCTGTGTGGTAAGAAGCTTGCTTCCCAACCACATGGATCCAGGTTCAATCCCACTGCGTGGCCCCCTTGCGCAGGTGTCTTCTACTATAGCCTCCGGCCGACCAAAGCCTTGTGAGTGGATTTGGCAGACGGAAACTGAAAGCTCATCGTATGTGTGTGTGTGTGTGTGTATGTGTGTATGTGTGTGCGCGCGTGTCTGTGTTTGTCCCCCAGCATCGCTTGACAACCGATGTTGGTGTGTTTATGTCCTCGTAACTTAGTGGTTCGGCAAAAAAGACCAATAGAATAATTACCAGGCTTACAAAGGATAAGTTCTGGAGTCGATTTGTTCGACTAAAGGCAGTGCCCCAGCATGATCGCAGTCAAATGACAGAAACAAGTAAAAAAAGTAAAAGAATAAAAGATTATATAGAGAGAGAGAGCGAGAGGGGGAGAGAGGGATAGAGAGGTGGGGAGAGAGCGCGAGAGATAAAGAAAGAGAGAGAAACACTCTTATGTATATGCGTGTGTGTCTAAGAATAAATATTTGCAAAAATAATAAATATATTAGAGAAACAAAACGATACAACAAAGCCTGTGTCTATACATAAATACAATCAATACTTAAATATTAATTAATTACATTTTAGACTTCATTTATATTAATGATTCCTATTTGGGGTTTTTTTTCTCCTTGATTTTGTTTCTAGAACTCGAACTAGAAGGGCGAGATTTCTATGTTTATGTGTGCATATGTGTATGTGTCTATATAAGCGTCTTCATATTGAATATCTGAAGAGTAGGAAGAATATGGGAGTGTCAATTCATGTAGCTATGTGATTATAAACGATTTTGGGTGTTTGTATGGTTGTGCGTTCGTGTGTGTGTGTGTGTGTGTGTGTGTGTGTGTGTGAATGTTTATATATGTATATGAATAAACGTATTGATATGCTGTGTGTAATATGAGTTTGTATATGTACAGTTTTGTGTATGTAACCGTGTCTTTGTATGCACCTATTGGGACATGTGTGCGTGCGTCCGTGTGTGTATGCGTGTGAGTGTGTGTGTGTGTATGTGTGTGTGTGTGTGTGTTCCTGCCTCTGTCTGTATGTGCTTCTAAACTGAAAACCAGGAGGCGGAAGTTGCTTTGCTATTGATCTTCAAGTAAAACAACCATTTCTACAATATATATAGAAATGGTAGTTTTAGTCAGAGATCGATAGAATGTAGTTCATTAGTAGCTTAGAGCGAAACTGTTTATTTTCAGGAGTTTCATATTAATGCAAGCGACTTAAAGTGCATCGGACGCGTACCTCTAAGTATGTATGTATTTTTGTATGTATATATGTAGGTACACATGTGTGTATAAATGTAGATATGTATATATGTACATATGTATGTATGTATGTATGTGTGTATGTATGTATTTTTGTATGTATATATACACACCTACTTACATACATACATATGTATGTACGTACACATATTCACATATATACATATATATTGAAATACTTATAGATATAGAAATACATATAGGCAGATAGATAGATAGATAGATAGATAGATAGATAGATAGATAGATAGATAGACATGTGTGCGTGTCTGTATGTGTGTGTATGTATGTATTTAATGTTTTAGATTTTTTCTTTCGGTTATTGACACCATTATACTACAATGATGTGTATATTGTTACTTTCTCTCCCTCTGTATTTCCCCTTCACACACACACACACTCTCTCTCTCTCTCTCTCTCTCTCTCTCTCTCTCTCTTTCATTTATATCTCTCACTCTCTCTCCCTTCTCACTATACGCACATACATTATAGGTATGTGAGTAGTATTGTGTTTGTGGGGTAACTAAATTTATTTACATCACAAGCAACTTATTTATTCGTCTCTTTGGTGAGTTCTTTGCATTTGGTAATTAGTAGCGGCTACCGCCTACCTCTACATTATGTAAGTAAACACGAAGGCTGGATCGCTGATACACTCCTATATTTAAACTATGAAAAATCTAGATCTTTCTGAAAATGTTCATTCTAAAGGTTTCGAAGCGTAAGATTTTGCACATGTAACATTCGTTCACAAAGATAAGCGTAAATATAATTGACTGGAACATAAAAAGATGAGTGGCATGAACCCAGTTTTTGCATCTAATATGTATGTTTGTGTGGCGCGTGTATGTGTGTGTTTGTGCGTGATTGCGTGCGTGTGTTTGTGTGCGTGTGCGTGTATGTGTGTGTGCACGCGCGTGTGTGTTGTTTGTGTATGCATAAGTGTATGTATGTATGTATGTCACTTATGAGGCTCTCGTAAGTGCTACTGGTAACATGGAATCCAGTACAACCTGTTGCATGGTCGGGTTGTCGGCGACTAAATTGGTACCCCACCAGGATATCCTGGTGAAGAGGGTTGCTAGAAACCCAGCAGATTTAAAACAAAGACCTGTTGAAAGGTCGGATGAACTTAGTGCAGGCTCAACGGCTACCTAGCAATAGCACGGGTACGCAGAAATTCCGAAATGATGTCCGGAGTGCTGAAAGACCACTGGGAGTGAGGCACCTCTCACCTTCTGTTGAAGCACATCTCTAGAAGGTCACTCTGATATAAAACCAGATGTACAGGGAATGGCATTGGACAATTTGGGGAGCTTTGGTTTGTACTAGAGATCACGACGCTCCCACATCCCTGAGCCTGCGATTCATATTGGCACCAGACATCTTGCTCCGGCTTGTCTATGGATAATGTCAATAAAGTGGAGAGGGTCTATGAGGTGTCGTGCAAGCCTTATTGGACCTAAAACTCTGCACAGACATTGCTGACCTCTGCTCGATGTGTACTGCTTTTTTTTTTTTTTGCTCCTAAATATACTTATTTCATATTATATATATATATGTATCTTTATTTTTAGTATATATTTATATATTTATTTATTTTTAGTATATTTTTATTTTATTCGGAAGTTCTGCGGCGATGGGAAGGTGGTGAATCATGCAGACCTGACGGGCTGGAAGCATGTAATCAGCGACCTGCACGTAGGCGGCCCATGCTAGATATAAAGTCGTCTCCTTGTCGCTGCTCAAGACAGTGGTAGGATTCGGTTGCTGCATGGGTGTCTGAGCAGCTCCATTTGGTGGGGGCACTGCTCACCTAGAGGCCGGGGAGGTTCTAGAAAAGGTGAACCAAAAATTGCCTGTCTTTCTATATCTGGTCAGTTTAGCGCAACTGACGGATGTCCACCCTGCGCTCAAAAAATAAAAAGACTTTTATTTACAAAATCTGGATGAAACTTGAACATTTCATGTTGGAAGTGCACACTTTGTTGGATAACAAGAGTGATTGTAGGCCTGAAAGACGCACTGCACTTGTTGCTCGTGAGCTGAACTGTTATGACATTGATATAGCTGCACTTTCAGAGACTCGTTTAGAAGGTGATGGTCAGCTTGAAGAAGTAGGTGTATGCACCTTTTTTAGAAGAGGAAGCAGAAGGAAGAGCGCAGAGTTCGATCTGATATCCTTAAGAAGGAGGAGCTTCCAGTTCCTATAAATGAATATCTAATGGCTCTACGATTGCACCTGAAAGTGGGCGGTTTGCTATTCTAATAAGTGCCTATGCACCTACTTTGACTAAGAAAATCCCCAATTCTGATAAAGTCATTCTACTGGGGGATTTCAATGCCAGGGTTGGAACAGACTGGCAAACATGGAACTCTCTAGGACGTTTTGGTGTAGGGAAAATGAATAGCAATGGCCTCATGCTACTGGAGCTTTGCGATGAACATGGACTTTACATCGCAAGCACTCATTTTATGTACAAAAGGGATAACACAACAACGTGGATGCATCCAAGGTCTAAAGTTTGGCACTTGCTGGATTACGTTATCATCCGCAAGCGTGACATCTATGACATTTGTATTGGAATGCTGGACAGACCACAGTCTGGTGCGAGCAAATTTCCGGATGATGATAAGAGTGAAAGAGAGAAGAGGGCCAGTCGGCATTCCTCGGCGCCTGAATGTCTACAAGATATATGATGCTGTGTTAAAGAAAGACCATCAGACTCGCTTGTCCAGCATTGAAAATACTGCAGCATGGGAAGATTTTCATGATCAGGTTCTTCAATGTGCTGCTGAATTACTGGGATATACTACTGCCAGACACAGAGACTGGTTTGATGAAAATGATGCTGGAGTGTAGCAACTATTGGCTGTAAATCGCTATGCTTACAATGTATTGCTGCACAGAGGACTTTCAGCTGTGCAGCGAAATCTAGAACTTGCCCACTTTAGCAGTGTAAAATCACTATTGCAGCAATCACTCAGGAAGATGCAGAACATTTGGTGGAAGGATCTTGCTCGTGATGTTCAGGCTGCTGTTGATGCAAATGACAGCAAGAAGTTTTACCATCTTATGAAGCAAGTTTATAGGGCTAAGAGCTCCACATTAACACTTTTGCGTTCCAAAGAGACTTCTACTCTATTTACTAAATCAACAGATATCACAGGTCGCTGGATCGAACACTTCTCTGAAATCCTAAACCATGAGTCAGTTTTGGATGAAACAGTGCTTGATAATAGGCAACAAAGACCTATCATTGACTCCTTAAATGCCACGCCCTCAATAGATGAGGGAATAAAATCAATAAGTAAATTGAATCTTGGTAGGGCACCTGGAAAGGATGGAATTTGTGCTGAGGTCTTGCGATTTGGTGGTAATTACATCACACAGTCCCTTCATGAACTTATTAGTGAAGTCTGGAGGGATGGTGCAATCCCTAAGGACTGGAAGGATGCAATTATTCTTCCTCTATATAAAGGAAAAGGAGCCAGAACAATGTGCGGTAACAACATAGGTATTGCTCTACTATCAGCTGCTGGCAAGGTTCTGGCAAATATTTTTCTTACACACCTGAATGGGTATCTCGTAAATGATGTCCTATCTGAATCTCAATGAGGCTTCCGATCTGGTAGAGGGACAATGGATATGATTTTCATAGCAAGACAGATGCAGAAGTGCTATGAGCAGAATATGGATCTTGTCCAGGTATTCATTGATTTAACAAAGGCCTTTGATTCTGTAAATAGGGCCTTTCTGTGGAAACTACTTGGTAAACTTGGATGTCCGGATCACTTTGTATCTATAATTAAATTATTTCATGATGGGATGGAGGTTTGGGTCAATGTTGGTGGTGGCATGGCGGGACCCATTCCTGTAGAGAATAGTGTCAAGCAGGGTGACATCTTTGCCCCAACTCTCTTTTCTTTGTAGTTTGCTGCTGCTTTTACTCATGCTTTTGCTAAGGTTAGCTCTCTGAGAATATATGTCAGGTATCGATCTTTTGGGCGCCTCTTTAATCTGCGCAGATGTGTTGCCAATTCAAAAGTATTCCAGACTCTTATTCGTGACCTCATTTAGCAGATGACTGGATTTTAAAGGTAAAAATCTCTTCGGGGCAAAAATTCATTACTGGGTTGAGAATTGCTTATATATGAATGTATGTATGTATGGTTATATATATGTATGTGTGTATATACATATGTGTGTATATACGTATGTGTGTATATATGTATGTGTGTATATATGTGTGTATATATGTATGTGTGTATATACGTATGTATGTATGTATATATATATATATATATATATATATATATATATATATATATATATATATATATATATATATATATAATTTAAGGATCAGCAAAAGTTGCTTCACCAACATACCGAAAATTTAGAAATAGCAGTAAAACTACTAATTCTACTACTACAATTATGTCTCCAACAGATAGCGATATTCATGACTCACATAGGTAAAAGAAGAAAAATAAACAAAACAAACCTGCCGTTAGATAATCATGTACGACGTTTCGTGTTTAGAATTTTATAAAAATTCATTACACTCTTCAGCATGATATTCTAAATTATAAATCTGAAAAGGCTAATAAACCCATGTACATTTGGTCATGCGACATCAAACATCACATAAGAAAATCAGCATCTCCAAATTCATATCGACTAGT
>NC_142940.1:32588918-32591418 GCF_046866305.1 Octopus bimaculoides
TGTTGAATATAATGCATATGCATGGTGAGTATTTTAATAAAAAATATGTTGTTCAAAATGTCTGAGCATTGAAAGTTATTTCTGTAATAAAGCAACATCTCCATTCGCAGTTTGACATACTGCAAGAGCAAGGTAAGTATTTTAATAAAAGACTTTTTCCATTAAAATGTCTGAGCATTTTTCAAGTTATTTCTATATTAAAACATTTATTCTTCATTCGATGTTCGATATACTGCATACTAGAATTGAAAAATGCATACGCTCAAATGGGTTACAGAATGTCATAATAAACCTTAAAAAGTTTGGGGCGAGCGTTGTTGCTCAAAAATATTGGAATTACTATGTTGTACATTCTGTGGCATCGTAAAACAAAAAGAGACTCGTAGGAATTACGATGTTACGATAATTATTAAACCGAGTTCTTAATATAAAAATTTGAAAATGTACAAAATATGATTTTTAACTTCGAATAAGTAAATTCGCTATAATACTCTTCATACCAAAGTATGTATAAAACATATTTCAAACTGCATGCAAATTACCATGATAGTATTTAAAAAACTGGATTTATGATGAAGTTGAATCTATATACGAAAGCGACATAATTATAAGCAAAGATAATTCACATTATGATACACATATTAATGGAATATTAATGCGATTTAAACAAATTATTACTAAATTATTTTTGATTGATTACTTGTAAATTTATAAAAATGATCATTCATAGATTGAATTATTGCGTAAAGATGACATTAGTATTTGTACACAACTGTTCTGTTAAAATTGAGTATACGATGGTTTAATTTAATTTCGATTAACTAAACAAATTTCTTGTGATAAAAGGATGCCACAAAATGTCGGCTGTCTATCTTCTCCTCATTTTGAGCATTCAATGACAATATGAGTCTTCAAAGACAGTTGCTCCCATAAATTCTAAAATAAAATTTAGGACTTATGGAGGGTCAAAATTGGGAACAAAAACATGACTGTTTCCATAAAAGGAAACCGGACAAAAACAAACATAGAGGGTCGTTAGACCAGAACGAGAAGAAAATAGTGAACGCTGAGAGAAATATTTTCTTTTGAAAGAGAAAAGATAGAAGAGAGAGAGAAAGCTGACAACTGCTGAAGGGTCCTTCCTCTGTGTTTACTTGTCCTGTTTTCCAGTTTTGTCCTGCTTTCCATACATATATAATCGTACCAGCTGCCAAAACTGGTAATATTTATATTGTTGACATTAATCTCTATAACAATCTGATACGTCATGAACTATGCGGTAAATACAGACACGCGCAAGCAGATACACTCAATATAATAAATACAAAGAGTTTAGAAATAGTAATTAACTTAAACATACACGATAGAACTGAACCTTATGCACCACGCAAACCTCGAATACAACTAAAAGATCACAAGCCAAACCTCCGTATTGCCCCATCTGTTAGAATAATATGCCCCTCAAAATTTGATATTGGGAGGATAAAAAAGATAATATTAGATAGGATTGTACCCCAACTTCGATCTAGAAAAACCTTAGTAATTAGGTGGTTTAACTACTTAATAACAAGCAAACAAAGCAAATTCATTCAACTAGACATAGAGAGATATTATGCCAATATTAACTCTATCCTCTTAAATAAGGCTTTAATCTTTGCTAGAAATATTTCGGATCTTTCCAGATATGAAATTGACATAATACTAACCGTTCGAGGAACCTTGGTAGACTTTGATAATAATTTATGGAATAGATCTGACACTCCAAATGCGTTTGATAAAGTTATGTGATCATTTGATTCTGCAGAAGTAACTGACTTTTGTAAGAGTTTACATCCCATCCCAGATGCAATTATATATTACTAGATTGAATGGAGGCCTATACAGAGATGATGCATTATTCTACCTACATAAATGTAGGAAAGTACAGCACGAAAAGTACAAAAAATCTCTATTTAAGTTTTTGTTAAATAATGGACTCTCCATCACTATAATCAATGAATACCGTAGAGTCAACTTTTTAGATGCTGTTTTTGACTTGGATGCTGGTCTACATGAACTGTTCCATTAACCTGATGAGAACCTAAAATACATCAATGTTGGATCTAATCATCCACCATCAATAATTAAGGGACTTGTTAACAACATCTCGGCTAGAATAACCAAGTTATTTGTAATGAAAATATATTCAACATACACGCACCTTATTATAACTCAGCCTTAGCTAAAGCCGGATACCGTAAGAAAATCCAATATGCCAGTAGTAATAGTAATAATAATAATAATAATAATAATAACTCTTATAACTCAACTAGAAATAATACGATTCATTATAACAACCTTGCCAAACAAAACAACTACAAAAACAATATCAAAAACCTAGATAATAGAATCCCAAACCATAAGATAAGACTAACCAAACACAGACACACCAGAATCAACCACGAGTTAAAGAAAACTTATTATAGACAACAAATTAAACAACTTGCCACTCCAAGCACCC
>NC_142940.1:32596418-32631418 GCF_046866305.1 Octopus bimaculoides
TCTCTCTCTCTCTCTCTCTCTCTCTCTCTGCTATCTATTGAACAATAAATTCTTTGAATGTATTCAATATCGAAGGAACTTCGTTTCAATTCGTGAATATATATGATTAGTATTGTTTACATTAACAACACAGCAAAATAAATATCTTTACTGACATGTAGTAGGCGATTTATTGACAAATTAGTTGTCAGGCAAAGACGGAAAAAACACTCAGAGTATTAATTTAAAAGTGAAGGCATCTAATTGTCACTGAATACACAAAAGTTTATCATATTGAAACTTACCGAGAGAAGTGAACGAAAAATATTAAGATATTATTTTAAGAGTCAAATAAGGGTGACAATTGAAATAAATACATTAAGAAAACCATGTTTAAAGCCGTCCACATTAAAAATTAAGTTGCATGCAGTTTGAAATAGTGGTAATTTATTTATTTACTAATTATTAAAAGACTGTTGCTTATAGAGAAAAAAGGAACAGTAAATCACTTGTTAATGGATACAAAACTGAATTACAGTAAAAGTGTATGCAAACTGAAATTGAGGAAGCATTTTGTTATAGAATGATGAGAGAATATTGACCATCTCGACAAGAATAATAAACCAAGAATGCTTCAGGCTAGGAAAAAGATTTTAGCTATTTACGAGAACAGCTACAAACAGTGTTAATTAGATGTAATTTTAGTAGGGTAGTAAAAACATTATTATTTCTGCCGTAGGAAACCAATAAAAATATTTGTTTATTATCATACGGAGAGATACTGAACAGCAGCTAGTATATTATTATTATAAGCTGTACAATAAAGAAATGTATTTTAAAAAATATTAATAATGTTAATTTTTAGAAAATCATTAGCAAAATCTAAAACGACATAACATGCACCGAAAAGAAGACGAGAATGGGTAACACAAAATTATCGAAGATAGCTGCATGCCAAACTATCGCTCATTGGTTGAGTTGAAAATTAACCAATAAAACGCTATCACCACGCAAACGGCCACAGCTCCCTTACACTTTTATTCGCAAGCTAGGAATGTATTGTCAGACTCGCAGTAACATTCGACTATAACATCCTGTTGTCGGTCACTGCGTGCCTGACAGATATTACTATTGCTGCCAACATATGACCACATACGCCTTCGGTTACAAGTGGATGTGTCTGGGCTTGTGTGTGTGAAGGTGTGCGTTTATTTTGCAGTCTGTATCTGTCGGTCTCCATTTTCATTCTTTCTCACTGCGAAGAAAGAACCCGAATAAGACGGAACAAATAGATAATTTTAGGCCCATACCTCTGCTGAACGCAGATTATAAGATGTTAGCCAAGAGGTTGGCCAAGAGGTTGGCGCTCGTCGTCGATAAACTGGTCAGATCTGTCCACAACAACCCCCACCACACGCGCTACATCACAGAGAGGATAGGGAAGGAACTTGGCATGGGTGGGGTGGGGCTGATCCATTTGGATCAATCAAAAGCTTTTGACAGGATCGATCATCAATACTTGGAAGCTATTTTTCCACATATATTTTTCTGTTTTCTCCCATCCAAACTTTTTTCCTGTACGCTTATAGACACGTACAAGGAACTTTATATGTGCGCGCTTGTGAGTGTGCGTGTGGATGCATGCGTATGTAGATATATGCGTGTGTATATAGAGATATGTGCGTGTTTATATGGATATATGCGTGCATGCGACAATATATGCAGTTTTAGACGCGTTTTGACCTTGTCACTACACAGTAATTTCTCTGTTTTTATTGGTTATTTTTCACAAGAATTTTCAATTGGCCGGATAACCGAAGAGATGTTGGCGTGGGCTCCCACCCTGGCATCCGAAACTCGGAGTTTTATCATGGCTACTGAATAAGTGTCACATATTTTTACAGATAAATTCCTCTATTTGCATAATATCGAGGTCTCTTTCTTTTGTTGTCCTTCCTGTCAAATATATATATATATATATATATATATATATATATATATATATACATATATACATATATATATATATATATATATATATATATATATATATATATATATATATATATATATATATATATATATATATATATATGCATATATTTTAATTATACTACACACACACACACACACACATATATATCTATACATATACATATATATATATGTATATGTATATATATATATATATATATATATATATATATATATATATAGGTAAAGCAAATTTTAGCGGTAATACTTGATAATTGCAAGCACCTGTATATGCCAGATAGTGGCCGAGGTGAAAGAATAAATTAAAAACGTAAAATTAAAACAGAACACAAAGGATTTCACGGCACACGTGTTTCAGGCTTTATATACAAACAGTCTTTGCATCATTATATGGGTATATAATTGATAGACAGGATGGTATAAAGCTATCTTCAACCGCAAATATATTCTTTCCCAAGATTATATACCATCCTGTCTATCAATTATATACCCATATAATGATGCAGCGACTGTTTGTGTATAAAGCTTGAAACACGTATACCGCAGAATCCTTTGTGTTCTGTTTTAATTTTACATTTATATATATACTAGCAGTATAACCCGACGTTGTCCGGGTGTGACTTATTACGCCATCTACGATAAGTCTTGCTAGGTGAAAATCAACTAAAAAAGAAAGCGTTGCAACGAAAAAACCTTTATGATGTAAATATGTTCATAATTCAAAAGACGATGAAATTAATAGGGAAAGTCTGAAGGCTGTTTTGCGCAACATTATTCAGCGTACGTAAATTTCATCCGTCTAATTGGCTATAGAAATGCTTGTGCAAAACAACTTTTTGCGCTGCCCTGATTATATATAGCAGGGTAATCCCTTTTAGCAGGAGCTAGGACGGCAATTTCTGATGAAGCAATTGCTGGCGATCTGTTGCTACACAGCTCTGCCAGAATTCTATCAGATTGGGCAGTAGATGTTGATGCACCATTTTGCATTATGATTCAAAGTAGCTTCTGGAATGTGGTGAATTGCTGCAGTCTGATGCTGTCTTTTTAAACCGGTTGCTTTCTTTCCCCAGCAAGCTCTCTTCTTTGGAGGCATAATCTATATATATACCAAACTTCCTCTCAAATTCTGTGTATTATATTCCACAGAGAAATTATTGTTTAACCCAAAACTACAATCAAGAAGCTTGCCCAACCTGCCGAGCAGCGGTAATAGACACGGAAATCAAGGGATACTACAATGAACTTCTTGACCAACCAACCACACCTGCGACTCTTATTATTATTTTGCTTTCACGTTGTATTCTCTTTCATTTTTAAATAGATTAGCGTTTTTGCTTAGCCCATGGTCAACTCAGAATGAATAAATCTATTGTTCCATCCGTGGTCATTGCATTTTATTGTCTCTCACGTCAATGCGACTCCTATCCAAATCTTGTACTTCGAGTTTGAAGATAGTGAGGCATAATTTCAGCGGAATTTAACTACTTTTTTGTAAAAAAAAAAAAAAAACTACGGGGAGGACTGCTGATTAGCTTCAAAGGAATAAGATGAAGGCGAGAAAGCAGTGGACAGATGAGAGGAAACTAAGCAGGAAAGAACAGTGCAATCTTCGGGGAAATTAACAACGAATGTTTCAGTTTGTGAATGTAAGATAAAGATTATAAATGAAAGGATATTTCAATGATAGTTATTGTGAAGTGGAATATGTAATATTTGTGTCGGTGATATGATATCACACTCGATATTAATAAACAATAACTTGAGATTACAGAACAAAGTCAATACGCGCCTTTTTTTATCAATTCACACACACATACACAGATAAATATACACAAATCTGTGTTTGTGTGTGTGTGTGTGTGTGTGTGTGTGTGTGTGTGTGTGAGTGTGTGTGTGTGCGCGTGTGTGTGTGTGTGTAAAAACGTATACATATTCATATATATACGTACAGCCATATATATTTGTGTGTTTATGTATGTGTGGGTGTATGTGTGTTTATTTATGTGTGAAATTTTGAATATGCAGATGTGTATATATTGTATGTATAGATGTGCGAATGCATGTGTATATGTGTGTGTGTGAATGTATATGTATGTGCATGGCCGTGTTTATGTGTGTATATGCACGTGTGAGTATGTGTGTATAAGGAAATAGACGCACATGAACCTACATCAGAATGTCGCAAAGAGCATTCCGAGAAATCCCCGAGTTCTGTAAAAAGAATTCTAGGATTCTGCGAGATAAGGAGTTTTTTTAGGAGAATTGAATAAAAATTAATTTTAAACAGAATTGATATGCGCTATTTTAAGTAAATTCTATATTCATAAATGAATAGGTTCTTTCTCTAAAACAATCATTATTACATTTACTGTCTTATATAAATTAGAACGACGGAGGTAAATAGAGATACGGGTTCTTCTACTTTACACTACACTGTATGGCATTTGTGTGTGTGTGTGTGTGTATACGTATGCACATACGCGCAACACATACGCACACACGCTCACATACACACACACACACACACACAATAAAATACTATAAAAAATAAAATAACAGAAAGCCATCTAGTGCATTATTCTTTAAATGAACAATTTGTCGTAAACAAACTCTTGATGTACAGAATGAGAAGCACGTTTAGTGACCTCTTTCTTTCTCTCCCGCTCTCTCTCTCCTTCTCTCTCTCTCTCTATCTCTCTCTCTCTCTCTCTCTCTCTCTCTCTCTCTCTCTCTCTCTCTCTCTCTCTCTGTCTCTCTCTCTCTCGCTATATATATATTTAAAGGGAAAATTTATTTTTTTATAAGAAACAAATAAATAAAAAATTGTTTCTTATAAAAAAAAATTGTTCTTATGTATGGCGACTTTTGAATCAACCTGTATATAAATATCTTTTACTTTGTTTTAGTCATTGGACTGCGGCCATGCTGGAGCACCGCCTTTAGTCGAGCAAATCGACCCCAGGACTTATTCTCTGTAAGCCTACTATTTATTCTTTCGGTCTCTTTTGACGAACTGCTAAGTTACGGGACGTAAACACACCAGCATCGGTTGTCAAACGATGTTGGGGGGACAAACACAGACACACAAACATATGCATACATACATACATATATATATATATATATATATATATATATATATATATATATATATACGACGGGCTTCTTTCAGTTTCCATCTACCAAATCCACTCACAAGGCTTTGGTCGGCCCAAGGCTATAGTAGAAGACACTTGCCCAAGGTGCCACGCAGTGGGACTGAACCCGGAGCCATATGGTTGGTAAGCAAGCTACTTACCACACAGCCACTCCTGCGCCTATATATATATATATATATCGCTCTCCATCCCTTTCCTCTCTCTCTCTCTCTCTCTCTCTCTCTCTCTCACTCTCTCTCTGTCTCTCTCTCTCTCTCTTTCTCACTCTCTTTGTCCCTCTCTCTCTATATATATTCTTTTATTTTATTCTTTTACTTGTTTCATTCATTTGACTGAGGCCATATTGGAGCACCGCCATTTAATCGAATAGATTGACCCCAGGACTTCTTTTTTGTCAGCCTAGTGCTTATTCTATCGGTCTCTTTTGCTGAACCGCGAAGATATAATATATATATTTATTCATTTATATATAAGTGCACATTACTATGTATCCACTGCAGCCCATCTTACCAATCGGCTTACCACTAGGTTGGGATCAACAGGATGTTAGGTAACAGTCCAATACTATAACCCTGCATTGTTCAGAGTTGGCAGTTACGGAATGTATGCAATGGTACTATATGTGTAGCGTTTCTTTTGAGGGAGAGAGGAACGATACCCAAAGGTCGCACAAGTGCCCGTGTGTTCCTTTGTGAGTGTTTTATGTGTTTTGGTTAAATGCTTTTGAGTTTTTGTTTTTTTATTTTGTAGGTATTGAGTGTTGTAGATAAATTTACATATCTTGGAAGTGTGCTGATCGTGTTTGTTCTTTAGATGATGAAATAGCGAACCGCCTTCTAAAAACATCTCAGACTTAAAGTACGAGTTTGGTCTAATGGAGATATTACCAAAAAACACAAAGGTTGCAGTGTACAGGGCTTGTGTAATTTCATCCCTTCTTTATTCATATGAGACATGGGTGGTACAGACGAGGCACCTCAAATTACTAGAACGATTTCATCAGCGATGTTTGCGCTCTATACTGAAAAATTAAATGCATGAACAAAGTACCAGATTCTGAAGTACTTGAGCGTGATGGTGTGGATGGCGTTGAAACCTAAAGTCATCGACGCAGACTTCGTCGGGTTGGGCATCTGTTAGGGAATCTGATCAATACATACCCAAACGACTGTTATGTGCTCCGATAAAAGTAGCAAAAAGGCTGCAATGTAAACCAAACATTCGTATCAAAGATTTAATAAGTAGCTCTCTAAAGAATTTCAAAGAATGTAAACTAAGAGAGTGATGCAATGGACCCACCAAGATGGAGGAGAAATACTCGAGACGGCGCTGCCTTGTTTATAGATAGTGAGTAGAAGCAGGCACTTATTAAAAGAGAAGCAATGAAGGGTTTGCTTGTAACCAAGGGTCTTTCATTCCTAACTTGTGCAACCGTATTTGTGTCTCCCAAGCTGGTAAGTCATAAGCATGAGTACTCATTTATTTCCTCCGAAATCAGAATTACGAGAAGAAGAAGAAGAAGAAGAAGAAGAAGAAGAAGAAGAAGAAGAAGAAGAAGAAGAAGAAGAAGAAGAAGAAGAAGAAGAAGAAGAAGAAGCGACGGGGGAAATATCACTACGCATTTTGCCCGAAGTGCTAACATTTCTGCCACATCAATAACAATAAAGATAATAATAATCGACTCCAGTGCGTAACTTATTTTATCGGCTCCGAAAGTATAAAAAGCAAAGTCAACCTCGGTGGAGTTTGTACTCAGATCGTAAAGGCGGACAAAATGCAGGTAAGTATGTTGTCAACATGCTAACGATTCTTTTATACTCTAGACACAAGGCCCGAAATTTGGTGGGAGGGAGCTAGTGGATTAGATCGACCCAGTACGCAACTGGTACTTAATTCAGTGACCCCGAAAGGATGAAAGGCAAAGTTGACCTCGGCCGAATTTGAACTCAGGATGTAGTGACAGACGAAATGCCGCTAAGAATTTCGTCGGCGTGCGAATGATTCCGCCAGCAATAATAATAATAATAATAATAATAGTAACCCTTTCTACAGGAAGCACAATGCCTCAAATTTGGGGGAAGGGATTAAGTTGATTACATCGATCCCAGTGCGTAACTGGTACTTATGCAATCGACCCCGATAGGATGAAAGGCAAAGTCGACCTCGGTGGAATTTGAACTCAAAACGTAACGACACACGAAATACCGCAAAGCATTTCGTTCGGCGTGCTAACGATTCTGCCAGCTCAATAGTAATAATAATAATAATAATAACAATAATAATAATAATAATGATGATCTTTTCTACCATAGGCACAAGCCCCCAAATTTTGCGGGAGGGAACCAGTCGATTAGACGAAATACCGCTATGCATTTCATCGGCGCGCTAACGATTCTGCCAGCTCAGTAGTAATAATAATAATAATAATAATAATAATAATAATAATAATAATAATAATAATAATAATAATAATAATGATGATGATGATGATGATGATGAAGGCCTGAAATCTCTGTTGGGACGACCTAGTGTGTAACTGGTACTTATTTCATCGAAAAGCAAAGATGATCCAGCGTAGGGCCTCAAATTATAGCGGAAACAATACATTTCATTCCTCCAGTACCAATGTATTACAGGTACTCCTTTAGACTAGGGATTCACGCACTAAATGCCAAATGACAGCTCGATAAGAACTGTGATATTTAGCACTGTTCAAAACGCTAAGAGTTCTTTTATCTTATTCCCACTGAGGACGTCAATTTCTTATCTAAATTCAATAACACCTATTTCCAGGGCCGAGGGTTGACCATTCACTTTCACACACTCGCACACACATACACACACCATGAATAACAATCCGAAGTGTATGTCAGTACGATTCGAACGTAAAAGAAGCGAGTTCGACACTGTACAGGCTTTCGAATCTGTTTTGTTTCACCAGAATTTATTTCCCAGATAGATCAATAAAAAATGAAATACTTTTAATATTTCTGGAATCACCAATATCGTCTTCAGACGATAACAAATTCCATACATTTATAATGTCAAAAAAAAGTCATCTATTATATTCCGAAAAAAATATAACACAAGAAAAAATTCCCAAACTGACAACTTATGTATCTTTTCTTTTTTTTCTCTCTCTAACTAGTAAACACCTGCTCACACGTACCTACCTCTAAATATCTGCTTATACATTCAAACACGCATGCATTTACATATATTATATTTGTGTGTATACATACACGATTATTTATAGCTGTGATTTTGTGTGTATGTATGTGTGTGTGTGTGCGTGTGTGTGCGTGTGTGCGTGTGTGTATGCGTGTGTGTGTGTGTGTGTGTGTGTGTAAATATGCAGAACAAGTCGAATGAAGCAAAGTGAATACGCAACACAGTTTCGATTCCTGCGAGTTGCCGTTTCCATTGTATCGATAAAGATCTTCACACAATTTGGACGTACCTCTGCAACAGCACCAATATACCTCTGTTCTCCACAACAATCCAATGATAGCAACAGTGATCCCACGTTAGTGAATAATAAAACTCAGTGAACTGGCTTCATTCAACGTTTTCACGTGTAGGTTTTATTCCAAGACAGAAAAAAAATTAGAAAAAATGCAGAATAGAATTATTTCCAATCATCTATATTAGAGACTTTCCATTTTTCTTCTCTGGAGGAGTAGCTTGCTCACTCACTTTCTCTACTCAGTGAATGCAGCTTCTCTAGTCCCTCTTTTGTACCTAGTGAGTGTAGCTTGTGTACTTCCTTTCTATATTCAGTGAATGTAACAGATACATTTGAGAAAAGTGATTTTATGTAAATGCAAGGTTTATAAAAAAAGGAGTGCTGATATACAGAACAACAGATTATAGGAAGTTTCAGTGAACGTGATTCTAAAAGAATTAGAACTAATGTACCGAGGGGCTTTTTTGTTGTTTTGATTTGATTTTTTGCTTTGTTTTTCTGAAGACAAAAACAAAACAGGCAGTTATATAATGTCGCACTGCAGCATATTTCTTGAAAGGAGAATGTTGCATTCTATGATATTGTTTATATTTCGACTGAAGTCGGTTTCATCAAACAAAAATTCAAGCCATGACTATCCCCGTATTTTTTATTAGTAACTGTCTCCCGCTGACTACATTATTTATTGTGTCACCTTTTAAGCTGGCAGTTGGGATTGGTATTGTGTTTGATTACTATTTCTAGTAGATCGAGCAAGAGGCTTTCCTCCATGTTTAAATTAATTCTGAACAGTACCTATCTCCCAATAATCAAGTTGTCTTTGATATTTAGAACTGAGGAATGTAAAGTAATTTCTTGAGACAAAAGCATTAAAAAATGCTACTACGTCTGAGATGAGTGGTTTTGTTAATAAGATAACTGTTTTCCAGGCTATTAACCTTTTCTCTAGAGATGGAAAAGAATTCATTATTTACATCTACACTAGGTTTGGGTCGAATTTCATTTCCATTATTATCTTTCGCTTAGCAATATAGATTCCACATTTTGGCACGAAAACACAAACACTATATGTGTACATGTGTACATGTGTGGGTGCGCACGTGTTTGTGTGCAAGTATGTGATTCTGTTTATGTGCATGTGCAAAAGTGTGTGTGTAAAACCGCATTTGAAATACAGACACTACATATGTATATAAATAACAGCAGCAGTTAAAACACATTTAATCGTCGTTCCTCTGAATTTCACGTTACACTTTTCACACAACTAAAATTTATATTTACAGCCTTAAACAGGAGTAAAATATTTGATTAAAAAAAAGGGGGCAGTAAATTGTAAACAAGAAATATATTTACCTATCTATTTTTATGCCACTGACAAAAATAAAGGGAGGGTAGTAGGGCTGCACCAGCACTAGCCTGCTACTCATATAAAGCTCAGTAGATAGAAGCAACGTAAAATAAAGCACCTTGCTCAAAGATACAACGCACCGCTCGATCCCGTGAACGGTCTTTTGATTGTAAGCTCAACTTCCTAATTTCTTGGCTATGCACTTCCTAGATAGATATGTTACGTGTATGTATGCGTACCCACACACACACACACACATATTAATATATATATAGAGAGAGATATACTGACTTCAAAATACGGCAGCAATTTCGTGGAGGAAGTTTGTCAACTACATCTTATTTCAACGGCCCCTAAAGGACAAAAAACAAGATTGACCGACTGAATTTGAACTTAGAACGTAAAGACGAATGAACTACTGCTAAGCATTTTGTCCGGCGTGATAACGATTCTGCCAGATCACCTTTCGTATATATATATATATATACATATATATATATATATATATATATATATATATATATATATATATATATATATATATATATATATATATATATATATATATATATATATATATATATATATATATATATATATATATATATATATATATATATATATATATATATATATATATATATATATATATATATATATATATATATATATATATATATATATATATATATATATATATATATATATATATATATATATATATATATATATATATATATATATATATATATATATATATATATATATATATATATATATATATATATATATATATATATATATATATATATATATATATATATATATATATATATATATATATATATATATATATATATATATATTTGAAGATAAGCAACAAAAATTCAATAGGTTATAGCAGTACGTACGTTTCGTACAACCTCCATTTATTCATGTGGTGAGAACACCACAGAATGTATAATGAAAATGTACTC
Source organism: Octopus bimaculoides (assembly GCF_046866305.1). Classification (NCBI taxonomy): domain Eukaryota; kingdom Metazoa; phylum Mollusca; class Cephalopoda; order Octopoda; family Octopodidae; genus Octopus; species Octopus bimaculoides. Next base: position 32,607,345 of record NC_142940.1, read on the forward strand.
CTCAGCTGCATAATGGAATTTCATTTTATAAAGTCATTTTGAGGATGTTTGCAAAAAACAAGAGTAAGAGAAGAAAACATATCATCTCGACTATGCTGCTGTTCCACAGACAAGTGAATCAAACAAGAATTTAAAATCTAATTGGAGGGATAGTAGTAATTTCAAATATAGAGGAAGGTAGGTTAAGTAGTGGTGGACAGCAGGCTAGGGGTAAATCAAGCATGAGGGAAAGAAATAAGAAAGGAAATGGAAGGGTAATACCCTAAGGAGTGGTAAGAATTTGGAAAAAATTTAAGGTAAGGGAATTAAGGTCAAGGTATTAAAGAAATATATCTATTCTACAGTATAAGTAGAATAATAAAAAGAAACACTAAATTACTAAGTTTAAAACTATAGGGAACAATAATAATTAGAACAAGATAAACATATCCAGTTAAAATAAGATATAAATTAATGTGGGTTAGTATAAATTATGAGTAAAACTATAATATAATATTAATAGCCAAAATCCAAACAGAAAGAAAGGGGGAAGAAGAAAGAGGAATAAAGGGAGAGGAATAAAGTTAAAGTTAGAAAAACAGGACTAAATTGAGAGAATTAAAGCTAAGGTTTTCGAAAAAGTGATAGATAGAAGAGACTCAGAATAACCTAGAGAAAATGTAGGAATACTATCAGTGGGTTGGGAAAGGTTAAAATGTATTCTAAGTGTATATATTAAAAGTTATAACTCAAATAAAATAGTTATTAGTCAGGGAAATGAGAGAAACTAAATTTAAAAAATTTAGCAAGATTTACTTTTTAAAAATATTTACTTTTTAAAATATTTAAAGGTGCGGGAGTAACAATGCACACATAGAACCCTAAGGTCAGATCTATTGTTAATTAGATTAGGATTATCGTTGAGTTTAAAAATTTCGTAAATTTCCATACAGCACAGTCCACAGCCATATCTACTATTTCTATAAGGTTGTGCTCTCCTGACGATTTCCCATTTAACATTAAAATCGATACCATTTTCCTTCAATTTCCAAATTTTATTAGATAATGATGTGCTATTGGCTTTATGTTTAAGTCTAAATGAAGAAAAATGGTTATATAATCGTTGTTTAAGGTTGATTGTACAACCAACATAAATGTAATTATTAATTGGAGTAGTTACTGTACATTTATAGACTACATTACGGGTTAAACAATGGCCAGATACTGGACAGTGGGCTTTAATTCTACAATTGCAATTAAGGGGCTTATTAGCTATATATATATATTGCTATGTTGATTATTGATACAAGTATCTAAATTAGTTACATCAATATTGTTGATTGTATTACTAGATATGCAATTGACATTGTTTGAGCTAGGAAGATTTATCTCATCAACTATGTTAACAGTTGAAGTATTATTATGTTCATTAACATGTGCATGATTATTGGTTGCATTGGTGTTATTAATAGTTTGGTAGTTATTTGTATTGTTATCAATAATAAGACAATTTTTATTTTCAAGGGTCCTAGCTAGTTCAATGTTTTTTCTATTTAGCTTATTGATAATAGATCCTATGTTGGGGAGAGTAGAGTATGAGATACGGATTGTGTGTTGAGAGAAAATTTTATAATATCTATGTTTAGGGTCGAAATTTTTTTGTAAGGTATCCATAAACTTCTTATAGATGTTTGTAGAAACTGCATAGTTGTAAGGGATGTTAAGCCATATAGAATTTTTTCTTCTAAATTTGTAATATGAAGGGGGTTTGATTAAATCTATATTATTATTATTATTATTATATATATATATATATATATATATATGTATATATATTCTGCCAGATTACCTTTTATATATATATATATATATATATATATATATATATATAGCTTCAATTCAGTTTCGTTGTAGCCATTTTCTAGGCAATATTTGTGTTCTCTTTTGTGTTACAAAGAAGTGTAGTATATGTGTTGCTGTTGTGGAGAACATACGTAAAACATAATGGAGGGAAATATTAAAAAAATGCCTCAACTGTTGTACAGTGACGAACAGTAAATAAAACTGTTGTCATGTCTTTCTACAAGAAGTTAATTCAATTGGAAAGAAAGCTTTAACGAATAAACCCTGTTGATTGGAATCAAACAAATCTTGATCGTAGCATGACAACACGATATATACACGTCCCTATTATGATATAAAGAATACTCTTACTCTTATGTTAGTTCAGTCCTATTGTCCTACCAATTCCAAACTGGTCGATTTCCATGAAGTCATGCGAAGAATGGCCAAACCAGAAACGTAATCTACGCTTTCGTCATTTCTTCCATTCTGAAATGTAAACTATTCTATTTTTCTTTCATTATTGAAAACTTCACTTCCAGTTATCGTCACGACATGATATAAGCATTTTTGTTCATCTGCAGTGCTTTAGGAAACCTTTCAGTCTTGATATTATAGAAAAGAGTGTTCTATTCAAATCCACTAACAAAGAAGGTGATTTATAAAATAAGTTAGAGACTACTAAGATTCTCAAACTTTCCATGAAGTGTATGATTAACTAGTAATGATCTTTTTCCAGGCTGCTATAACGTTATCTCTTTTCTTTTTAGCATTATCTGTTCCTTTATGGAAGCGTTTAACTTCCGATTCAATAAAAGCGAGATGTAAATTATTCCATAATGACCAATGATGTTGAGTGATGGGTGGGGTATATTTCACTGTAAAAGGAAAATAGGGACCAATTGTTAAAATGTTGTAAAGTAATTGCAACATTGTATAATATATCACGTAAAGTCATGCGAGACAGGGGCTACTAGAAATATATAGCCCGGTCAAGTTAATAACTTTGAATTAGAACGAAAGAGTTGCGGCGTGTAGCCATATGTTGTCATGCGCTCAGCCACGTACAAAATAAACAAACACACACACTAACACACACACACACACTAACACACACACACAAATATATATATATGCATATATATATAAGTATATTATACATACATGCATATAATACATGCATACAATACATGTATACAATATGTATGTAATATGTATAGTTTATAATATATATTATACGATATATATGTAATATGTATAGTATATAATATATGTGTGACTCAGTGGTTAGAGCGTCGAGCTTACAATCGTGATGTTGTGAGTTCGATTCCCGGACCAGGCTGCGTGTTGTGTTCTTGAGCAAGACACTTTATTTGACATTGCTCCAGTTTACTCAGCTTCAGAAATGAGTTGCGACGTCACTGGTGCCAAGCTGTATCGGCTTTTGCCTTTCCCTTGAATAACATTGGTGGCGTGGAGAGGGGAGGCTGGTATGCATGGGCGACTGCTGGTCTTCTATAAACAACCTTGGCCGGACTTGTGCCTCGGAGGGTAACTTCGTAGGTGCAATCTCATGATCATTCATGACCGAAGGTTGTCCCCGATATATATATATATATATATATATATATATATATATATATATATATATATATATATATATATATATATATATACATGTATACACATATATATATTCATGTGTATTTTTATTTGTCTGTGCCTTTGTGCGTGTGTGTGTGAGTTTGTATGTCTGTGTGTATGTCCGTGTGTGTATTTCTGTCTCTATTTATGTCCCTGTGTGTGTACGTGCGTGCGTATATACATATGTGTGTACATTTGTGTGTGTGTGATCATATACAAGTTTCGTAGAGCAAATACGATAAATTAAATTCAGAACATATCTACATATGTATTTTTTTTTATTACAAATTGAATCAGGGACTGTGAATTTCATGTATGATACTTAGCAGAGTTTCGTAAGTGGCCCGTATGAAATTCTCGGGCTATGAGTTACTTGTAACTTCTGCCGATTACAAGGGATAAATATATACATGTATACATACATTTGCATACATACACACATATATACATACATACATACATCCTGTATATTATATGCATCAAAATACATACATAAAACAAAATATACAAATTTGCATATGCTCTGACTTTATATGCTGCGCATAAACACACATACGTGCAAAAATATCTTACTGATGTTGATGAAATCCCAGGGAGGGAGCCTCGGATCTAGGTTAGAAACCGACTCCTTATTGACAAGAAGCCTTCAAATAAAACTGAATAACTTACATACATGCATACATACATAAACCAATATGTATATATATGTATGTATGTCATTATTCAGTATATTTCAAAATTTCTTGCCACTAGAGGTTTCTAACCTAGATCCAAGGCTCCTTCATTGGAATTTCAACATCAACAGCAGGGTATTTTTGTTTGTTTGTATATATGTATGTATGTAGGTGTAGATTTGCATGTTTTAATTATGTATTTTCATGCCTATAGTTGCATATGTAGACATGCTCATATATATTTAAATGATGAACTTCTGGAAAGTTTTACAGATTTTTACAGTTCCAGTGATTGACTGGAACTGTAGTCTTCGAATTAGCTTTCTGGTTTTGAGAAGCCTAATTTCTCAAGATTGGTATTTAGACAGTGTGTTACATATTCCAGAGCCCCAATAATTACAGGTATAAACTTGAACTTGTAATCTGGATAGAGTAACTGCAGATTTCTCAATATTTCAGCATAGGTATTCTCTTTTTCACTGATCTTCAACTTTATGTATGTATGTATGTATTATGTATGTATGTATGTATTTATGTATGCATGTATGTATGTATGCATGTATGCATGTATGCATGTATGTATGTATGTATGTATGTATTTATGTATGTATAGGTTGTGGGGGAATTTTAATTGTAGTAGACCTAGTGACCGCATGAAGGCTTACTATCATTGGATCGTTGCTCGGTTGGTTGGTCGCTTGGTTGGTTGATTGGTCGGTCGGTCGGTCGGTCGGTTGCTTAGATGGATGACTGCGTGCTTTCCGATATTATTCCCTTCTCATGACAACCAATCAATTAACATCACTTGTGTAAACGTAGCTTTGCGTTAACATTTCAATTGCATTTTCGTCTTTGTGAAACGTAAATATAATTTATCACCTCCATCGTTAATATGATATTAGATTTTAAAAATTGGTAGCATTGAAGTAAATAGAATTAAATTCATTCATTTATACGGCTTATATGAATAAATCGATAAACTATAGACGTGATATCCTTGATAGATTAGTCAATAAATATAATATAATTATGTCTTGCATCTATCATGGCGTTTCGAGTGTTCACTGGAGAAGTCGTCATCTTTGTAACGTTACGGAGGAATAGGCAATCTTACAATGTTTAAGGCTGAGTCCAATTCATGTTAACTGCTATCCTGAACAGAAGTGAGAGACATGGTTGTCAGGAAACTGATATAAGGAAACCAGACAGTTTAAATGTAATGATTTTGTTTATGATTTCCTTTCTCAAATATTGTGGGTTGCAAATAATTGATCACCTTTCTTGATTTGTAGTTATTTCGTCATCAACGGACAGATGAAGTGATGCGGGTGAAGTTTGAACTCAGAACCACATTAGAACATAACTAAATGCTGAATCACATTTTGTCTGGCACGATAATAACGTCCTTCAAATTTTGGCGCAAGGCCAACAATAAGTGAGGCGGGGTATCTTACCGATCCTGAATCGATGAAAAGCAAATTCGACCTCGGCGAAATTTGAATTCAGAATGTATATATATATATATATATATATATATATATATATATAAGTATATTATACATACATGCATACAATATGTATGTAATATGTATAGTTTATAATATATATATATATATATATATATATATATATATATATATATATATATATATATATATATATATATATATATATATATTATACGATATATATGTAATATGTATAGGATATAATATGATGGGTAGTAATGAGTATATTGGCTTCGTATATTTGTATCCCTGTATCACTTAGATGGCATGTAACGCTCGCTCACTCAATAATAATAATAATAATAATAATAATAATAATAATAATAATAATAATAATAATAATAATAATAATAATAACAGTGAAGCCATCCAGTTACCTGATAGCCAGGCATTAAAATCATTGAAAGAAAAGGAGAGTTAAAGTATCTAGGAGTATTAGAATGTGACAAAATACTAACTATAGAGATGAAAATGAAAATTGAGGAGTACATAAGAAGTGTGTGGAAACTAATGAAGTTAAATGGTCCGAATCTAGTGTAGGGTCTAAATAGTGAAGGCAGTATCATTACTTAGATACTCAGCAGCTTTTGTAGATTCGACGAAATCTGAATTAGCAAATCTAGACAGAAGAACTAAGAAGGAATTCAACAGGAATGGAGGATTCTATCCAAGAGTAGGAGCAGCAAGGTTAAACGTACCTAGAAAGGAAGTTGGAAGAAGGTTAATATCAGTAGAAACCTGCCTAGAATTAGCTAGAGCAGATATAGACTTTTACGTAAGTAATAGTGAAGAAATTTTACTAAGTGCTGCTAGAGTTACAGCAGCACATGAGGAAACCAAAAAGTCAAATGAAGTTAGCAACCATAAAAAAGAACAAAAGTTATCTGGCTGGCAGGAGAAGGATTTACATGGTGGATTTCCTAGGATAGTTGCAGCAAATAGTTGTACTGAGACATAATTATTGTTGCAGAAAGGAAGGCTGAAAAGGGAACAGAGTTTGTTAGTAGCAGCACAAGATCAAGCATTAAGGACCAATTGGATAAAAGCCAAAATAGACAAAAACCAAGTAGATTCTCACTGTTGGTTATGCAAATCAAAAGAGGAAAGTGTTACTCATATAGTAAGTAAATGTAGTATGCTGGCACAGAAAGAATACAAGAAAAGACATGGCAACCTAGGGAGAGTAATCCACTGAGAGTTATGTAGAAAGTTAGGATTTAACCATACTAATAAATGGTATGAACATGAACCTGGTAAAGTACTAGAGAGTAAGAAATATAAGATGTGGGGAATTTAACATTCAGATTTGCAAAGTAATAGAAGCTAGAAGGCCTGATTTAGTAGTAGTAGTAGTAGTAGTAGTAGTAGTGGTAGTAGTAGTAGTAGTAGCAGTAGTAGTAGTAGTAGTAGTAGCAGCAGCAGCAGTAGTAGTAGTAGTAGTAGTAGTAGTAGTAGTAGTAGTAGTAGTAGTAGTAGTAGTAGATAAAGTGAATAGAAAGTGCCAAATAATTGACTTTGCGATCCCAAATGATGAGAAAATCAATATGAGGTATAGAGAAAATAGCAAAATACCTGGACCTAACCATTGAATTATAGATACTATGGAAAGTGCGGGTACACTGTATACCAGAAGTTATAGGTAAATTAGGAACTATCTCTGAAAAATTTGAACAAATGGATAGATGAAATAGGCACAAAGCTCCAAAAACAGTGTTATTAGGGACAGCTATGATACTTAGGAAACTTGACGTCTAAGGTTACTTGTTCTAGCCCGATGTTAGGAATTTTTCTTTTCCAACAGTTTAATCTGTTATGTATTTACGAATAATAATAATAATAATAATAATAATAATAATAATAATAATAATAATAATAATAATAATAATAATAATAATAATAATAATAATAATAATAATAATAATTGAATGGCTGAAAATTAAAGAAACTAGTATGAATGAACGCGACACTCTCCCCAAAATTCGCAATTCTAACCAAAACCTGAAAATAATTGGTAAAATCCGCCTTGCACTTAAGGATATAATTTCAGCTAATGATGTTGATATTACAGATCTCAACCACCTGTACTATGCATCCGCAAGAATCTCAACGATTCTATGTGGTGAAAAGATTAGAAAAAGACAACACTCCCACAAAAAGCCTTCTTGGCAAGAACGCATTCAACACCAAATTAAGCTGCTTAGATCTGACATAGAATGTTTGAAAAACCTTAAATTTGACAAGAGTATCAAACCTACAAAGACCCATAAACTAAAGAAAAAATATAATATGAAAACCATAGTTGACATTGATGCCACCATAGAAACCATCAAGCAAAAGGTATGTGCTAAAGCTGCCCGCATAGCAAGGTATGAAAAGCGTGTTAGACTCTTCCGAGATAATAACATGTTCAAAAATAACCCCAAAAATTTCTACAGGAAGATAGGGAAAACACCAGTAACAATAAAGTCTGTCCCATCAAAAGAGGAAGTGCAAGAATTTTGGAATAAAATCTGGGCAGAAGATAAAACACACAATGAAAAGGCCCCTTGGATTGATAGAATATCTACAGACCTAGACTCCTTAGAGGAGCAAAAGTGGGAGGGGGTCAGGGTAGAAGATATAAGATCTGCTCTCAGGAGGTCAAACAAATGGAAGTCTCCAGGAAAGGATAAAATTCCTAACTTCTGGTTGAATACCTTCCCAGAAAGCCATGAACTGCTAACAAAACTTTACAACGATGTTTTGCAAAATCCTAGTTTGATGCCCTCTTGGCTAGTTAATGGTTTAACATTCCTGCTTCCAAAAAATGAGGAAACAAACGAACCAAAAAATTATCGCCCCATAACCTGCTTAACAACAATGTATAAGACACTAACATCTGTCCTAACCGAGTACACCTATAGTTTTTTAATAGAAAGTAGCATATTCCCTAATGAGCAAAAGGGATGTAAACGTGGATCTTATGGTTGTAAAGATCAGCTACTCATCAATAAGATGATCTTAGAAGATTGTCACAAGCGACACAAAAACTTGTCAATAGCCTGGATAGACTATAAAAAGGCCTTTGATAGCCTACCACATAGCTGGATTAGGAAATGTCTGTAAATGTATAAAATAGCTCCTACTCTGCGAAACTTTTTATCTGTAAGTATGAGATTATGGAGAACCACACTGATGTTGAACAATGACAATGAATCTCTAAATGCTGGAAATGTAAGAATTTCATGTGGCATTTTCCAGGGTGACTCACTATCACCACTCCTCTTCTGTCTAGCCCTAATACCGCTCTCAAAATTGTTCAATGATGCACAGTATGGTTATAAAATATTTGATAAAAATATAAATCATCTCATTTACATGGATGATTTAAAGCTCTTTGCAAAAAATGACCAACAACTCAAAGGCCTACTAGCGATTGTTAAACAATTCAGTGATGACATCAGGATGCAATTTGGCCTTGATAAATGTGCAAAAGCTACCTTTATCAAAGGAAAAATGACAAATACATCTAATGTGAACCTTGACCAGCAAAATGTCATAAAAGAGTTAGAACCAGCGGAGAGCTACAAATACCTAGGGGTAATTGAAGGGGACAATATCAAGCACTCAGTGATGAGGGAAAGGATCAGAAGAGAATGTTATCGCAGGGTGAGAGCAATACTGAAGACAGAGCTGAACGCGAGAAACAGGATCGAAGCGATCAATGCTCTAGCCATACCAGTCGTGACTTACAGTTTCAACATCGTTAACTGGTCAATTACTGAAATATGTAATACTGAAATATGTTGACAGAAAAATACGAAAACTGTTGACAATGCATAGAATGCACCACCCTAAGGCAGATATAGAACGTCTTTATCTGCCAAGAAAAGAGGGAGGCCGAGGACTTCTACAGCTGGCATTATCAATGAAGGTAGCCACAATTGGCCTAGACACCTATCTGAAAACATCTGAGGACTGGATGCTAAAACTTGTCTTAAAACATGAAAGCAAGAAAGCATCTTACTCAGTAACAAAACAGGCAAAGGAATATCTAAGTGAATTCCAATTGCAACAAATTCAAGAATAAGACGAACTAGAAACACCTGCAGAAAAAGCTAAGAGCTTGAAAACCCGTGCTAAAATTGCTGCCTTAGATATTATGACTGAAAAATGGCATGGAAAACCTCTCAATGGCAAATACCCAAAGAGAGCGAATAATGCAGATATTAACAAAGCCCTTACCCACCAATGGTTAATGGCCTCTGGCTTGAAATCAGAAACAGAGGGGTTTATCATAGCAGCCCAAGATCAATGCCTACCTACAAAGAACTACCAGGCCAACATATTAAAGAACGGCAGCTCCCCATTATGTCGTATATGCCAACAACAAAATGAGACCATCGATCATGTTGTCTCCATGTGCAGTCTGCTTGCGCCTACAGAGTATCTCAACAGGCATGATAGAGCTGCACAATATATTCACTGGGTAATGTGCAAAAACCTGGACTTGCCCCATGATAAAAACTGGTGGGAACACAAACCACCCCCAGTACTTGAAAATGATCACATTACACTCCTCTGGAACTTCACCATTCAAACTGACAGAAAGATAGACGCAAATAGGTCAGACATCATACTGAAAGACTTCAGACAAAAATCATGCCTCCTCATTGATATGACTGTCCCAATTGATATAAACGTATCTGTCAAGACCTACCAAAAACTGAGCAAATATAAAGATCTTGAAATAGAAATTAGCAAAATGTGGAATCTGAAGACGAAAACAATACCTATTGTCATAGGTGCCCTGGGAATGACAGCGAAACGGGATGATTACTACCTAGCTCAGATACCAGGAAACCCCAAAATGGCTGAAGTTCAAAAGATAGTGCTCATGGGAACTGCCCATATCCTACGTAAAATACTGTCTATGTGATCTCAAATTTTAAAGCAAACACATAATTTTCTTATGGTTTCTTAAACATTCACTTGAACAAAACTGTATAAATCCAAATATATGGTACCCTAGGCATAACACCTACATGAACTTCTAACTTGTTGTCTCTTGAGGTCTCTGGGTGAGACTTGGATCCAACTTGTACAAATGCAAAACAAAAGTCAAACGTAAAATAATAATAATAATAATAATAATAATAATAATAATAATAATAATAATAATAATAATAATAATAATAATGGTGATGATGATGATGATGATGATGATGATAATGATGATGATGATGATGATGATGATGATGATGATAGATCAGAATATTTGTGAATAGAAATAAGCAGTTGTTTTCATTTTACGTTTGGCAAGGACCGGACAGTCAGAGATGATGTGGCCAATTGTCTCAACGAGCTGATTGCACATTCTGCACTTGGTGTTAGAGCCCGTTTTCAATATTTCACTTTTATAAGGCGGCGAGCAGGCAGAAACGTTAGCACGCCGGACGAATTGCTTAGCGGTATTTCGTCTGTTTTTACGTTTTGACTTCAAATTCCGCCGAGGTCGACTTTGCCTTTCATCCTTTCGAGGTCGATAAATTAAGTACCAGTTGCATACTGGGATCAAATTTCGGGCCTTGCATCTAGAGTAGAAAATATTATTTTGCTTTTATAGTTGTTCGTAGTCAGACATTGGTCGCGTGCAGCGAGAATCAGTCCTTCCGTTTCAGCTTTTAGTCCAGAGTTTTTGTGCCATTATTGGCATTTACTTAGGCTCTCTTCTTCTCTTTCAAACATTGCAAGGTATTGATCATGGAGTGATTTTTCTCTTCATTTGTTCTTTAGTATGTTTTTGACCATTTCTGTTATGTTGTCCTCTATGGTCATTGATATACTATATCAATGTATTTTTTTCCGTACTATATTTTGTTGCTTCCTTGTGAATACAGAAAATCGTTTTCTTTTTCTCGTGTTGCTTTATTACATGTAGTAGTCTTCCACTTTTTGTTTCTAAGTATTTTTCTAGTCGAAGTGTCGTTATTTCTAGTCGAAGTGTCGTTATTTCACGGCCTCTTTTTGAGTGGGGTAAATATAGTGTCTGCGTCTGCTTAGAGGTGGTAACTTCGGTATGCTGTTAATAGTTTCCTGACTTTTGTACATAAGTTGCTCAATCCACTGATTTTCTTGTTTATTATGTTGAAACTGTAATTTATTATTGGTATGGCTAGCGTGTTTATCCCTATTATCTTACTTTTAGCATTGGGTGTAGTGTTTAATATTACTCTGTAATACTCACTCTAATAATACTCTGTAATACTCGCTCCTAATTTTCTCTTTTATTTCTGTGTTGTACTTTAGCTGTTTTGTCTATTGTTAGATATTTGTGTAGGCGATTGTAGTCTAATTCTCTGATTTCTGTGTCATTGTCGAGTGCAATATTTTCAGTACTTATAAATTTTCCCCTCCTCAGTGTCTCTTTGGCATATTTGTCCAGTCCCATGCTCATCTCGACGTCCTTGCTGAAACTATGGACAATTTTTAGAAGGTTTCTCTGTTTCGTGACATTTTTAGTGAAAATTCTAAAATCATCCACACATGAGGTGGTTTATTGTTTGTTCATAGCATCTATAAACCAATGATGATTTCATTTAACAAGCTTATTAATGGGGTCAGAGAAAGGCAGAAAGGCAGGGGTGACAGCAAATTTCCCTGGAAAATCCCACTTCTTATGGGTTCATTATTATTATTATTATTATTATTATTATTATTATTATTATTATTATTATTATTATTATTATTATTCGTAACATAGTGAAGGTAAAAATACACCGGAGTCTTTAGTTATCTGTAAAGTCACAACAAGGACCTCAGGTAGATAATGCTTTCATTAAGATGTGCTCTGTGCCCAATAAGACTGCTTTTTGCAAGACATCAATCTTGCATTTTTACCTTAAACCTTGTAACAAGCCCCACATTCCCATGTGGTGGATGTGGGAGCCTTGGTACTAAATAATATTTTTTGCAACTTTTCAGTAACAATCCATCATTATGAGGTTCCATATATTCAACCGTAATCTCCTCTACCAGTGCACAGTCAACATCTCAATATATCATATCATTTACCCTATGTACTACGACACCAGACTGTTGCCAGGCATATAGCACACCAGCTGTGTTGGTCTTGCTGCTTTATTTTTCATGCCAAATATTAGAGATACGATTCCACATGTCCAGTATCAGGAGAAGGACACTAAATAACGTTATCAATAATAATTATAATTACCATCATCATATAAACAAAGAGTAAACACTAAGCAACACAATTTAAGAACGTTCTCGAGTTTCAAAAATCAAAATGAAATTGGGTGATGTTAAAAAGAAACGAAATACAAAATATATAAAAACATAATCTCTCTCATATCAGCACATTATTGGATTTGTTTTGTATTCTTTTTCTACATTGGTAACATGTAGAAATAATAATATGTTGGTAACATTAACTGCTAAGAGATAATTGATTCTAGATGGAAAATATGATCGATGTACGGAAAACAAGAGATATGAATGAGTTATATTTCATGCTAGCTAAATCTTTAAAAAAATGCTACCATCACTAAGACTACCGTCGTTAGCACTACCACCATCACATCTACAAAAATCATATTAATTGATAATGATCATTTTTATTATACACACAATACTACCAACAACAACAACAACAACAATAATAATTCTTTTTGCTATAAACACAAGACATGAAATTTCGTCGAGAGTAGCTAGTCGATTACATCGCCCCATGTGCTTAACTGGTATATATTTTATGAACACCCAAAGGATTACAGGCAAAGTCGACTTCGGTGGAATTTGAATTCCAGCATTTAGTACCAGGCAGTGGCTTTCATGGCTTTTGATCTTAATTGATTAGAAATATTATCACGTACATTGTTTTGTCTTGGTATAAAAGATGGGCTACAGCAAATATTCTGCTCAATACCACAGATTTGCTTGTCAGTTGCTTGACCTAACCCGTTGAGCATGTCTTTTAGTAACTGACTGTATATGCATCTCTGATCACGAGCAGCAGTGGAGTAGCATCATAGCCATGTGTTGAGACAAATTCTTTGGGGTTTAAATAATTCATCTCTGGAGGTGTGAATGTTTTGTTCATCATCCTTAAAACAAGCAATATTCAGCAGGATGGGCTACTCGACCTGAAGAAAATTCTAACTGGGTCCCACCTGCAACGTCATGCGCCGTTTATCTTGGTATGAGTTCACCATGTCCCGCATATATAGTTGTGATGCATGTGCCTGGTGTACCCTTATCAGACGGACAGTCCTGATGTGTATATTGGGCTTCATACATTTGTAACTCAATGTCACTTAGATGGCAGGCGCTGCTCTCTCACTCAGTAATAATAAAATGATAATAATAATAATAATAATAATAATAATAATAATAATAATAATAATAATAATAATAATAATAATAATAATAATGATGATGATGATGATAATAATAATAATAATAATAATAATAATAATAATAATAATAATAATAATAATAATAATAATAATAATAATAGTAATAATAATAATAATAATAATAATAATAAGACCTGGAAATAGAGGTAACTCGAATGTGGAATCTAAAAACAGAAACAATTCCTATCATAGTAGGTGCCTTAGGTATAATAAAAAAAATACTCAGACAAATACATAACAAAAACACCAGGACTTACAAATATATATAACATACTGAAAATTGCACTACTGGGCACTGCACACTTCCTACGCAAAACACTTTCAATGCAGTAACCATGAGAGCATCACAGCAAACCACAGCACATACCCAAGGCACACAGAGCTGCGCTCGGTAGTGAAGTGAAAGCACGTTATAAAAATAAAACTACTGAATAATAATAATAATAATAATAATAATAATAATAATAATAATAATAATAATAATAATAATAATAATAACGAACTTAGCACCTAAGCAACTCTGGACCCCTATAACAACTGAAGAGGTCACCCCAGGCACTGCAACGACTAAGCAACTGGAAGGGACCTGGACACGACAAGATCCCTTACTTCTGGCTAAAATACCTGACAGGAATGCACAAAAACCTGGTTGAAAACTTTAGCAACATACTAGCAGAGCCAGAGGCAATGCCTGAATGGCTCACAAAAGAGAAAACCACATTAATTCCCAAATCCAGGGAAACGGAGAAACCACAAAACTACAGACCTATAACCTGTCTCCCTACAATCTACAAAGCCTTTACTGCAATAATATCGCAGAGATTGAGTAAGCACCTGGAAAATAGCAACCTGTTTCCAGAAGAGCAGAAGGGATGTTGCAAAGGCTCATATGGCTGTAAAGATCAATAAAGCCATAACTGAAGACAGCCGCAGAAGGAAGAAAAGCCTCAGTATGGCTTGAATCGACTACCGAAAGGCTTTCGACAGTGTTCCCCACACGTAGATCCTCGAAACACTAGCCATAAACAAGGTGGCACCAAGTATTATAAAATACATAAGGCACTCTATGAATAAATGGCATACAGTGCTACAGCTCCAAACAAAAGAGGGACTGGTGAAAACGAAAGCCATCCCCATTAGAAGAGGAATATTCCAGGGAGACACGCTCTCTCCACTCCTGTTCTGCCTGGCACTCACACCTTTAACTGAATTGCTAAATAGAACTGGATGCGGATACAAATGTTACGGCAAAACAGTCAGCCACCTTTTATATATCAATGACCTAAATTTATACGCTAGAAATGATAAAGAGCTGGAAACACTACTACAGACAGTACATGGATTTAGCAAAGAAATAGATATGAAATTCGGATTAGAAAAATGTGCCAAAGCAACCCTGAAAAGAGGAAAACTAGTTAAGAGTAGCAACATCGCACTAGATAAAGCCAATGAAATAAGAGAACTAGACGAAAGCCAGCCATACAAATATTTAGGAATCAATGAACTAGATAGGATAAAACACACACAAATGAAAGAAAAAAAAATAAAGAAAGTGTACTATAGACGAGAGTTAGATCAATACTAAAAACAGAGCTCAATGCTAAAAACAAGATAATAGGTATTAACACTTTAGTCGTCCCAGTTATAAGTTACAGCTACAATATCCTTAACTGGACACTAAACGAACTATCTAAAATAGACAGGAAAACAAGAAAAATAATGACAGGATCTAGGATGCACCACCCAAAATCTGACATAGAAAGGCTATATATACAACGTACAGAATGTGTTAGGGGTCTTATACAGCTGGAAAACTATTATAAAATAACCACCATAGGACTGCAAAAATACCTACTTCAGAAGCAAGGAAAACTAATACAAATAGCCTCAAAATACGAGCAAAACAAAAAACTGTTTTCAGTATTTAAGGAATCTGACAAATACAAACAAGAAATCATACTACCTAACAAATACGAAGAAGAAGAAGAAGAAGAAGAAGAAGAAGAAGAAGAAGAAGAAGAAGAAGAAGAAGAAGAAGAAGAAGGAGGAGGAGGAGGAGGAGGAGGAGGAGGAGGAGGAGGAGGAGGAGGAGAACGAGAAGAAGAAGAAGAAGAAGAAGAAGAAGAAGAAGAAGAAGAAGAAGAAGAAGAAGAAGAAGAAGAAGAAGAAACAAAAGCTATAAAACAAATGAAATCCAAACTAAAACTAGAACAGCAACGGACCATGATAAAACGATGGCAAGAAAAGCCCCTACATGGTAAATACTGGGCTAAACTTAATGCAAAAGAAATAGATAGAGAAAACTCCCAGCAATGGTTGAGAAGCACAGGACTCAAAGCAGAGACTGAAGGATTTTTAATTGCTGCACAAGACCAAAGCCTCCTCACCAGAAATTACCAAAAACATATAATGAAAAGAAACATAACAAGTAACTGCAGAATATGTGGTGATGGACAAGAAACAATAAATCATATTACCTCTGGCTGCCCACTCCTGGTTAAGAAGGAATATATTCACAGACACGACAGAGCTGGGACCTATATGCACTGGAAGCTATGCCAACACTATGGAATAACAACAGAAAAAAGATGGTATAAACACACGCCAGAAAAGGTCACAGAAAATGAGAAAGCAACCATACTCCAGGATATGCCAATACACACAGATAGAGAAATTAAGGCAAATAGACCAGATATAGTTGTCAAAGATCATGAAGTAAAAAATGCTTTCTAATTGATGTATCAATACCAGCAGATGACAACTTTTCCCTAAAAGAAATGGAGAAACTTTTAAAATACAAAGACCTGGAAATAGAGGTAACTCGAATGTGAAATCTAAAAACAGATACAATTCCTATCATTGTAGGTGCCTTAGGTATAATAAAAAAAATATTCAGACAAATACATAACAAAAACACCAGAGAAAATTGCACTACTGGGAACTGCACACATCCTACGCAAAACACTTTCAATACAATAACCATAAGAGCATCACAGCAAACCACAGCACATAGGATTTTTTCTTTTCCCACAGTCTGATCTGTTGTGTGTATATGAATAATAATAATAATAATAATAATAATAATAATAATAATAATAATAATAATAACAATGATGATGATGATGATGATGATGATGATGATGATGATGATGATGATGGTGGTGGTGGTGGTGGTGGTCGTGGTGATGATGATGATGATGATGATGATGATGATGATGATAATGATAATAAAAGGCATTGGAGAGGCGATGCATACCCTGCGCGGAGATAAATTTTTTTACAAATTATCGTGTGGCTTACAATACTTTGCTTACTCGTGCTTTTCAATTACTCATGCTCCGGTGAAATTAAGAAATCAACTCGTAAATAAACGAAACCCTCGAATCCTTCGGTATACACACTCACGCGCACACATGTACACACACAGAGTCACATATCTATGTATGTAGGTGTTACAACTTGAACTTACGACAACGTGTTATGTATGTGTCATTCAGTCTATTGCGCGTGTGCGTATATGTGTGTGTATGATGGTTAATTCTGATTCGTTCTTTTCCTATCTATGAAACCTGCTGTAAATTGTTTTGCAACACTAAATGTTTTTTTTTAACCAGTCTTATCTACAGCGTGCGTTCGGTGTTCTGTTTTCATTAGGCTATAGCCTGATTTATATATTACCGGAATAGGACTGGTACTTTTTAACTGGCGACGAGGATAGACATGTCTGCTATGCTGCATTTACCCACACAACTGTGGAGTACTACTTCAGACAAACCATCCTCCGCTATATGGAATCGCTGGAAACGTTCGTTTTTTTTTTTTTTATTTAGAACTACTTCCGATACTATAACCAACCATTAATTTATCAGAATGTCACAAAATAAAGTTATTACGCCATTTTCTCGGAGAGGAAAGACAAAGATACTTCGACGCCTTGAGAATTACGGAATCTGCCACATTAACTAAAATGTTTGGCTTACTGAATGAACTTTGGGGATCTGCTAAAAATGTGTACACAGCAGATTGCAATGATTTACCTGAGTGCAATGATTTCATTGCCAGAATGCAAGCTTTACCTGAGTGTGAATACAATCTGATTCCTCCCCAAATGTTTGAAAACGAAATAGCTTTGCAGTATCTGCTTTCCGGTATTCGTGATGAGACTGCCCATTCTAAATTGCTTTCGGAAGAAGAATTGAAGCTTACTTGGGAAAGAGCCTGTGCTATAGTTCGTCAAATAGAAAACATTTCACATCACCTAACTAAATTTTCTATACAAGCAGAGGCAGATGCTCTGCAATCTATTACGTCTACAAAAACTTGGCCATCTAGTCTTATTATAACCAGTTTACTTGTTATTGTTGTGGATTTAACCATTATTCTCCATCTGAGTGCGGGCCTCAGCAAACCGTCTGTCATTTATATGGTAAAACGGGAATCTTGCCTGAGTTTGTCGTACAAAGAGCAACGAACACAGAGTTTCATCTTCACAAAAACATTCGGTGCGAACGATTAAAACAAATCTGGAAAACCAAGACCAAGATTTCGCTTTAAGTTCAGTTCTAAACACTACAGTCCGACCACCTCTGTATGTTTTCGATATGATAATTGAAGATCAGTCAGTATGCATGGAAATCGACACGGGAGCTTCAGTCTCAATTGTTACTTCTCGTTCTGTCAGCTATTTATCACCACTTCCTACAAACTACTCGACTTTAAAAACATATACCAGTCAAGAAATCCCAATATTTGGAATTTGCAATGTAAACGTACAACATGGTGATGTCAAACGTGTTCTACCCGTGTACGTAACCACTGGAAATCGTCCAAACCTGTTGGGTCGTGATTGATTATGACAATTACCTGGTACTCTCACCGTGATTAAAACTGTTTGTGATGCACCATCGTTGGAACAACTGAAAAAGAAATACTGTACTTTGTTTGACACCAAGCTTGGAAAATTGAATGGAGTTCAAGCAAACATACGCACATAGGCACACCATGATCTATACACACGCAGACGAGCATCGATTCATATGAAAAAGAAAGTGAACAAAATATGGCCATTTGCTCATCGGGAAATTTGCAAGTTCGATATTTAAGTTTTTTTTTTTTATAAGTATCTACTTTATTGGCATTTATACTCCGGTGAAGTTAAGAAATCAAGTCGTAAATAAACAAAATTCTCGAATCAATCTCTGTACAAACACACACACACGCTCGCGCGCCTACAAGCACACACACACATACACACACACACACACACAGTCGCATATTCATGTATGTATGTACACACACGTGTCTACACGCATAGATACACTATGATCTATACACACGCAGACGACAGTCAATTCATATGAAAATAAAAGAGAACAAAATATGACCACTTGTTTATCGGAAAATTTGTAAGTCCGATTTTTAAAAAAGTCTTTTATTTTTAAGATAATTACACCAAATGTTCATCATTTTGGGCCACTCACCCAATGAGTATTTCTGCCAAATGTGGTGAAAATCCGTTCAGCCGTTTCCCAGTAATTTTGCAAAAACACAAAGACAAGTAATTACAATACTCTGCTTTCGCTTACACGCGCGGGGTAACAATAGTCCTGATGCAGTAAGAGGCAGTGGCTATCATGGCTTATCTTAACTGACTGGAAGTGTTATCATGTACATGTTTTATCTTGGTATAAGAGATGGGCTAAAGCAAATATTCAGCTCAATACCACAGATTTGTTTGTCAGTTGCTTGACTTTTACCAGTTGAGCATGTCCCTTAGTGGCTGAGGATATATGCTTCTCTGATCACGAGCAGAAGGTAAAAAAGTGCATTGAGATGTTAGCCGAGTATGAGGCTTCAAAATAACAGAAAAGGGGTATGAACACCCACCAGAGGCTATGGTAGAAAATGAAAACTACAGTACTTGTGGGACTTCTCATTATGACTAACCATACTATTGAAGCAAAACGACCAGATATGATTATAAATGACAAAATCAATAAACAGCGAAAGTTCATAGATTTTGAAATCCCTATGTTTGCAGAAATTGAAAGAAATTGAGAGTGAAATTGAAAGAAACTGAGAAATATTAGGATCTAGCCAGAGAACTATAAACCATGTGGAAGACTAAACCAACAATTATTCCTATGGTAATTGGTGTAGTTGACACAACACCCAAAATGCTACATGAAAGACTGATAGAGTGGAATTGAGACTCGCATTGGTGACCTGCAAAAAAGCACCATCCTTCATTCTACAAGAATCCTAAGGAAGATTCTTGAGATTTGACGAGACTTGTTGTCACCAAGCCTCAAAATTAAATTTCTGCTAATTAAATTAGCATGAAGAATGTTAATAGTAATAGTATAATTTTATTTACGTTTCGACTTTTTTACAACTACAAAATGAACATGTAGAAAGAGTTGCTTTCAAGACTATGTGTAACCCGCTACATATTCAACAAAAAGCCACAAAATTCTTCGTAGACTCAATGGCTACTTACTTCCAGTTCTTATCTCTCGAGGGGAGGAACGGATGGCGTAGTGATTTAAATGGTGCAGCATCAGTAGCGTCCGCAGCTTAGTATATTTGTACTTCTCCACAATTAATGGGATTGATATTTGTAATGAACATTTCGATCCTGTAGAAACTCGCACATGCAAAGTCAGTGGCAGTCACTTGAGGATACATAGATGTTACATGTCTGTTCAGTTGTCGCAACGTGTATCAGTGCATGGAAAGGGAATACATGCGTACATATGCGTGTATGTGCATACATACATTAATACATATGTGCATGCATACATACATACATATATATATATATATATATATATATATATATATATATATATATATATATATATATATATATATATATATATATATATATATATATATATATATACATATACATAGATTCATACACACACACACACACACACACACACACACACACACACACACACACACACACATATATATATATATATATATATATATATATATATATATATATATATATATATATATATATATACACATACATATATATTAATGCTTTCGGTGCGAATGGTTTTGTTATACGTTGCCGAATTTTACAATCCTGTAAATAATAATAATAGTATTTATATCAGCTTAAAGCTTATGGCGATCACTGTGCGGGGACTAAGGAAAATAGTCTAATAATGAGGCATATAATCCCTCGACATACATACATACATACATACATACATACATACATACATACATACATACATACAAACATCTCTTCCTGGTGATCTCCTATACAGCCCTAAAACAGATGTCCTCTCTTGCCTCAGAGAAGACCTGGATGGAAAACACTCAGCATACAAAAAAAACTATGCATAGGTATGTTGCCCGGAAGGTTGAAGACGGCAATAGAATTGACACGAAGCGCAGCCTCTCTTGAACACAAGACCACTACATCACATCATACTTTGAGGACTACCCGTCTTGCAATCAAGGAACAGGAAATTTCCACAAAGTACCTAGTGATCAAGAGAGACAGTGATGCTCTTGCCTTCTCAAGGTGCAACTGCATGTTTAAGCTGTCGTGTTTCTGTGGAAGACATCACGCATGTGATTAGCAGCTGTCTTAAAATGTCGCCACGGTATTACCTCCCTATGCAGCACGATGTTGTTGCTAAAACAATATTACAATGTCATCCGTAAAAAAGACTGTCCTGAAATAAACTTAGAAAATCCCTGTTATGGAATACATTCATAAACACCAACTCAAGGAATACTGGTTGAATATTCCCAGCAAAACTTCTGTCAAATGTAAACATAACAGGCCAGATATTGTTGTTTGCGACAGAGGTGCAATGGTATGTGCCACCATAGAAGTCAGCTGCCCTGCAGATATAAATACCTGCTTGAAAATCAAAGAAAAAGAGGATATCTATGGACAACTGCTTCGAAACCCCCAGACTATGAATTCATATTCATACCAATAATAAATGGAGCACTAGGTTTTGATAGTAAATGCTTAAAGGAGAATCTGGATAAACTGGGGTTTTCAGAAAGAGAAATCGACCGGCTAATTCGTACATTACAATTGCAACCTGTGAGTGGAATAGTAAAAATATGCAAGACTTTTCTCAAGTTTCAAATGTGAATTTGTCTGTATTAACAACTTCCCAATGATAGAGCCTTGTATCTTTGTTGGAAACCGGCTCCCTCCTCAGTTGAAGATTTATAATAATTAAAAAATAGAAGAGACATACACATACATAATTATATACATGACACGTAAATTATATACATGACCTGCCACTCCTAGAAACTCGACTCAACAAATTATTCTCGATGTTAGCTTCAATGCTGCTACCTTCTTTGGATAGATATACTCTTATTATTCATTAACTTTCTAATTTGCTTTTCACTAAATGGTCTATAATTTAGCTGTTCGATAAAATTAAAGCCCCCACTAAATCTGTGTTCTATGTTTTGTATATCTATTTTAATTCTTTTGTCCCATTACAATATTTATAATTTTTAGCATTTCTTAATATAGCACAAAATGTTTGGTTGATTTTGTCTGTTTCGCTTCGTTTTCACTATAAATTTGTTTGTAACAATTTCGTTTTTTTTTTTTTGACACTTCTGTAATTTGTATATTGTACATATAAACTGGCCCTGGTGGCAAGTAAAGGAAATTATTATCATTATTTTCTGCACAGAATTTAAATATAGTGCGCATTCAGATAGAAATTATTGCCTGTAAAATGAAAAGGTCAGCTCAGATCGATATGAACTGAATAAACATGTGCCAAAACTTAAATCTGTATAAATTATTGGTAAGATATTGAGATAAATGATTCCAGTTAAGAGAAAACTCTGAAAACAATACATGCATGTTTTTTCTCCTTTATTTTTCCGTGGGGAAGGGGGTACCATAATACGACAGATTAAAATCTAAAATGTTGCTGCAGATAAACAAAACGGCCAGCTCGTTTATAATTGTTAGAGAAGAAAACATCAAAAAATTTGGTGTAACTGAAACGATGTTTTCTTGAACAAAATCATATGAACTGCTTTTAGAGACAGTTACTTTCTTTTTATTTTAATCAATAATCAATAACTAATTTTGCCCACGCCAAATGACAGTAAGTCGTTGTGAATTTTGAGAAGAAAATTTCCTTGAATTACATATTAATAGTATTGATTAACACGTTAACAGCAATGTGTTAACATATTAGAAGTAGTGTGTTAACATATTAGCAGTAATGTGTTAATTAGCAATAACGTGTTAACACATTAATAGTAATACGTTGATTCTTTAACAGTAATGTGTTGCTACATTAACAGTGATGTGCTGACACTAACAATAATGTATTAACACATTTCGCGTGACTAAAGCAGAAGACAACTAAGATGTGGAAGTAGACGTTGCCTTTTACCAGAAGCGTAACGAAGTGCCTTTAGTGTGATTCCATTTCACAAACTGTAATATCTCTGTTGTTATCTCTTCAACCAATTTTATCGGAAATGAAATGACAAACTTAACAATACACTGAGGAATTATCTACACAGTCACTCGATCTGGAGTAAATAGTAGCCAAATTTCCTTCAAATCACTGTTTACTGTCTTAAAAAAAAGAAGTCATACATATATATGTGCGTGTGTGTGTGTATTTATATGTAATATATATGGTGTATGTATATATATAAACAGCAAAGCGAGTATCCACATCAAAGTGGCAGTTGAATGTCACTACTAGTTTAACCTCAGGCGGATTCTCCGCCAGCTGTTTTCGGGCAAGCTCTGCACCATTTATATACAATACATCGCTAGCAGGGAGAGCGAACCCCTACTACCATCCAGCAGCTAACAGGATCACGGAACTAACCTCGATTCGAACTATTTGGCTCACTCTCAACTGCGCGCACCTGCGCAGTGGAGTGATAGCTAAGATCCGCTTCTGCCAGCAATATATTGTAAACATAGTGACCATCGGTTGCTGATTTGCAATGAGCAAGGTGTGCGCGGC
>NC_142940.1:32636418-32663918 GCF_046866305.1 Octopus bimaculoides
AGGATCCTCAAACAACGCGTGTACTCGTTTATAACCTGTTAAAGGTACACACTGAAAGGACCGACATGGCCACTTTAATCTTTCATTCCCTGAAATCAACACCCAACACATAAATACAGCCTCTAATTGATTATTTCTTCCCAAAGTCCTCATTAAATCAAACCTTAATTACTATAACTCCTACTTACATAACTTGGAATTCCTTTATGTTTATTATAATAAGTATTTTAAAACGTTATCCTGGATAACTTTCTGTCAATGAAATGATATGTTGACTACAGTGAGCTAAAACGCGTTCTGGTAGCCGGAAATGAATCTTTGCAGGAAGATTAACGGATGTGTAGTTTCCTTTGAAATTCCCAACATAACTCTCGCTTTCAGCTGGTCTTTTCAACGTGCACCAATAACCATGAGTTTTCAGTCGGACATAATGACTTATTTATTTGTCAGAGAGAATAATGGGATGTCGTTACCTTCACGCTTTCCTTGTAGTGAGGGAGGGAGTGTTAATATGGATTAAGAGAGATTGAATTAAAGGTTCGGAGTAAGTTTGCAACAGGAAAGCAAAAAATTGTATGATGATGTATGAGTGTGCGAGTGAATGTATATGTGTATGGTGTGTGCGTGCATATATGAATGTGACACAAATGCGCGTGTCTGTTTGTGCATCTTTCATATATGAACATAGGCGAAATGTGTGAACACGATAGAGAAAATAGATTAATCGGTGCTTTACAAATGAAATATTTTGTGTTATTTGCAGAAGCTGTTGATTGGTTGCTAGTTTTCGTCTTTGTGTTATCTTCTACAGTATTTCCTCATCCGTCAATTGAGTGACATTTCCGTGACGGTAATCAGAGCCAGGTAACAAAAAAAATTACAAGTAGTTCAGAGTTTCATAAAAGTGCATAATATATTTAATGAAAATGCGTTCTGTTAGATGGTTATTTAATTTGCTTTATTGAAGAAATTAGTTTCAACATGACTACAATGGTGGCGGTGAGAATTGATTACCAAACTAATAGTAATGAACGGGCCTGAAGGAAAAATAAACTGTTAATCACATCTTGTATATTGGGAACAATTTCCCAATTAGTAGCAACATTTCCAGCAGCAGTAAAACTAATAGCAACACTTCAAGTAGGAAGCCTTTACATTGCTACTCGATCTACATGAAATGATTATCAAATTTTCTTCCAAGCGACATTAGACGGATATGACTCAAATGAATGTAGACTTTCACACCCTCAAAAAATGGTCATGTTTGGAATGTCATTAGTCTGCTTCTGGTTTCCGGCCAGATGCAAGACAGCTGCAGTTGCTCCACGAATATTTATCGCAACTTTTGAAAATCAAAGAAGTCTTTCAAAATTAAAAAATAAAATATCTAAACGAATTCTCACATAATGTCCAACTCGCTACTTCACAAGATGCAATACTGGAAAGATCCCCGGACACAGTAAAGGCGGTGTTGAAACCCATAAAAGAAAAAAGATATATATATGTATGTATATATATATATATATATATATATATATATATATATATATATATATATATATATATACAAAAAAGGGACAATTAAACATCCAGACAGACGATATAAAGCAAACAACGACGGGTCATTCGGAGTTTTCTATCCTCAAGATTGGAGCAATCTCAAGTATAACCACCCGAGATTGCAAAGATAATCTAGAACTCGACACAAAACACACGAACGTTGGTACATGCCTGCATACATATACAAACAAATACAGGCAAAACATATATATATATATATATACATATATATATATATATATATATATATATATATATATATATATATATATATATATATATATATATATATATACTAATGCATATATAGGTATCCACATACATATATATATATATACACGTATAATACTTCTCCGTGTGCATTTCAAATATATAACTTAGTTGTTACAAGTGAAAGAAAGAAAACGAAAAGAAAATCAGAGAATAAGTAGTGGAAGAAAGAAAATGATCTGGAAGCTGGCGTTCCCACAAAGTATCTAACAAATGTTAGATACTTCAGTAAGCATGCAAACTCACACACACACACACATACATATACATATATATATATATACATATATATATATATATGTATATATATATATATATATATATATATATATATATATATATATATATATACACACAAAAATAAGAGGAATGTCCAGCAAAATATTTTTCGTGGTTAGATGATTCGGCATCTATTTCTAGCATATAGGAGTCCACTTTTGCTGGTCATTCCTCTTATTTTTGTATGTAATATAATTTTAATCTTCGGATTTTTTTAATATGCTAGACCACTGGTTTTAATTGATTAATATCAATTTCTACCCTTATTGATAAATTTATATATATATATATATATATATATATATATATATATATATATATATATATATATGTTGTTGTATTTCGTGAGGAACATTGCGCCAATAATAAACAAGCAGACTGCTAAAATTTTACTTGCTTATTATTATTTGTCAATTGGTTAAATAGCTAACCAATTGACAAATAACAATAACGAAGTTAAGTTTAACCAGTGTGTGAGTTTTAGTATTGCAAGTAAAATTTTAGCAGTCTGCGTGTTTATTATTGGCGCAATGATCCTCCCGAAATATAATAATATCTGTTTCAACACAAGATTTCACGTCAAGAATTTTCCCAACCAAATACGAAAACGAAATGTATATACACACGTGTGTATGTGTGTGTGTGTGCGTGCGTGTGTTGTGTGTGTGTGTGTGTGTGTGTGTTTGTGCGCGAGTGTGTGTGTATGTTTGGGGGGGGGGGGGTGTTTGTGTGTGTGTTCCTGTAAAACATGTTCAACACGTCCGAATATAAAAGCTTGTGATAGAACCTTTCGCTGCAGTAGTCCCTGAAGAAAAATCTAAACTTATGCAAATACATTTTGACGTCACTCCTGCCTGAAATAAAACGTGTATTTACACAAGTTTAGACGGAGAATTCTCTCTCGGGGTTATTCCTGTCGTGAAAGGTCTTAGTATGTTCGATTATCGTCGAAGACTTTACACGAGGTACTCCAGTATGGTCATAGTTCTTTTCTTCCCTCATATTTTGCAATTAGGAAAACGACACAGTTGGATCCAGTGCCATTCAGTTTGTCGTGGTTTAGGTATTAGGAAGTAATTCCTGAACGTAACTTACGATTACAAGTGCTTCTTTGAAATTTATCTCCATCTTCCAGTCATTATCACCACGTAAAAGTCTCTGAGTGTCAGCTACCCTATATTTACGATTCTTTGATTTCTAGACACATTGATTATTAGATATATTTTAAATTCTTCTACCAATAATTTTGAAAACCATCAATATTCACCTCAGACCAAGAGTTTCTTTCTTTTCTCTATTTCGCATCACTTTTAAACTGTCTTTTATATTTATGACTTTCATATTTATGACTCAGTTCATTACTTTTCATGTTGTACATTACTACCGCTGTTGTTGCTGTTGTTGTTGCTGTTGTTGTTGTTGTTGTTGGTGGTGGTGGTGGTGGTGGTCTCACCTGCGAAAGCAAGTTGTTCTTTATTTCTTTAGTTAATGTCATTAGTTTTCGTTTTCTTAGTTCATCTAACATATTACTGTTTATGTGTCAATCTCTGAGTTTAATAGTCAAAAGACTAACTCTTTGTGAAACATTCAGATAATCGCTTTTTATAGTTTATGAATAAATTGCTAACGTTAAAGCGTAGTTATATTAGATACCACATTTACCATATTAGGATAGAAAACAACAGGCCACCTGGCAAGGAAAAGACTTGACCCACGCATATATCGCTTCCAGAACAACCTTACTGATTACAATGAAGTCAGCTTGTTTTCTTTCTCTGCCCCAACAGATTACAGTAAGTAATATAGTTCAGTATAACTTACCACTCTTCTTAAGTATATATTACATATCCGTAGATATATAAAATCTCAGTGTTACACAGAATGTGACAAGGCTGGCTCTTTTATTGGTACTGCTCACTTTCAGTGGACTGGAGTAACATGAAATAAAGTGCTTTGCTCAAGGACACAAAGCACCGCCGAGAGTCGAACTCCCGATCGTGAGCCGAACACCCTAACCACTAAGTCACGCACTTTCTCCTATATGTGTGTGTGTGTGTGTGTGTGTGTGTGTGTGTGTGTGTGTGTGTGTGTGTGTGTGTGTGCGTGTGATAAGCATTCAATAACTATGAGAGAATATAAAATAATTCAATTTTAGAATGTTGAAACTCCAAGTATATGAAGCTATAACCAATAGAGTGTAAATAGCTTTAAAACCCTTTAGAGAAGAAAAGGGAAGGCTCTCGTTTAGACTCGAACTCATATTATCTGTAAACACTACATAAGTTCTACAACTGGACCAAAGTAATCCTTCAAATTTCTTTATCAGCTGCACATTCTTAAAGTTTAATCGCTTATAATTAGTAGCTAATAATTTTTTTTATCAAGCTCACTGGAAAATCGCGACACCAGCGCCTTTTCTGGCATTGTTATTCTACGCTAGCGGAGAGTTGTATCGCTGCTATCTCTCACGGTCGACCGTCCATCAATTACAAGACCAAAGAAGATCGAAAGCACATGATCTGGTGGCGGTCTCGGCACATGAGGTGGCGGGGATTTATCTCACCGCTAGAATGCATTTTGCAACAGAATGCATTTTGCACCAAAACACACTATAAGAGTTTTCCTAATGGCAACTATAGCAGTATAGTTTTTTCTAACAGAACATCCGCGTTTAAGAGGAGATAAATATTCCTCTCGCTATTAATATTGCCTATGTCACTACTAAATATCTTTTAAAGTTTAGCAGACGTGTAAAACGCGTCCATCTCATCAGATGTTAGGAGAAGCGCAACGGATTTGAGACAAATTCAAAATGGCTACTAGGTGTTAGGCCTTTATTAGCCAGCGAAGATCACGTAGTATTAATGTTGTGAAAGTGACAACAGCTGTTTTCTTTATTACTATGCCTTCATGATTTGATGTTGCTGGGTTACAACTAAGTTTACAATAGAGTTATGATAGACACAAACACAGCTACACAGCCACAAATCTATACCTCAACACATAACTCCCGAAATCCTAATATCTACCTAATAGAAGGCTCGAAACTCTCAAAGCTTGTAGTCTATATAGCTATCAGTCACCCTCACGCCATCAGATGGCACCATAAGGAACTTCATGAACATGACAGCTAACGATTTTTAAGAAAAGGTGTACATATCGCATACACGCCTTCAAATCTAGGAATAGGTAAAACTCCACCTTTCTTCCCACTTCATCTGGGGACTCCGCGCCATCGAAATGACGCCTCAGCATGAAATGTAGTATCTTATTCATCCGAAATTCCTAAATTCCAACTCTGTCTCTGCGAGAGATTTCACACACTTACCCAACATGCAATATCTATCCACAGGAAGAAAGAACTAATCTATTGTTGCTACCAGTGGTAAGCGCCGTTCATGAACTTCAAGCCACTGGCAGCTGAGAATCCAGATATACCACCGTAGGCCTAACTGTCCTATACACAAGGACAGGATACTTAATCCCTTTCGCCCATATAGGCTACAGCCTACCATTGCAAATTCCAACCTCAATTATAAAGCAGCACCATCAAATTTGGTTATGTAAAGACTGCTTCCCCCATATCTTAACACTCCACTGAACAACGAATGGGCTACATAAGGGAAAAGACGAAGACAATGACAGCAGCGAGAATGGCGATGATTTCCCATTTATTTGTTTCATTGTAACAATTTTCTTTGGTTGTCTATTTCTTTATCATTTAATCAAGAAAAGACCATGACTCTTTTTCCAAGGCCAACTACAGTGATAGGAGAAAATGAAAATGTTATCCTTAAATCGATGACTTATGTTGTATGTTCGCAACAGAGTATATTCTTATAGATGCATCCATAGGTCAAGTGTTATAGAGGACATGTAGAAGCACTCTGAATATTTTTATTTATTTAAGTTCAACAATTGAAAATCCTATAGGATTGTGGTAAGGGTGTTCTATGAGATGGAATCAGAAAAGTGGTATATACAGGTGTGTAGAGCTGCTCGTTGCAGAGTGTGTGAACTCTTAGTATCAGGCATGTGACTCGTTGTGTGTGTGTGTGTGTGTGTGTGTGTGTGTGTGTGTGTGTGTGTGTGTGTGTGTGTGTGTGTGTGTGTGTGTGTGTGTGTGTGTGTGTGTGCTTGTGTGTGCTTGTGTGTATGTGTGTGTGTGTGTCTATGTGCGTGTGTGAGTGTGTATGTGTGTGTTTGTGTGTGCGTGTGTGTGTGTTTGTGTGTGTGTCTTTGACTAGGTGGACCTGTGCGTACAGATATGGGTGCGTATGCAAATTGGGTAGCGCTAGTCAGTGTGTGAGAGTGACTCAGTAGGTATATGTTTTAGTGCTTTTTATAAATGCATGTGGTTGTGTGTGAGGCTATGTGAGGTTGTTGTGTGAGTGTATGTGATAACATGTATTGGAAATGTCGTGTAACTTGGTATTGTAAGAGTGTTTTGCGTGTTCATGTGTGTATTTAATTCAAACACATGTGTAGGCCAAACATATCGGGAGTCTGCCCGGAGTATAAGGGGATTGTTTAGCATTTAATGGGTTTGTGTATATTTACCTGTGTAAATGAAGTTGTTGTTTTTTTCTAGTGTGTATATGCTTGAGTATTCCAAACATGGTAGGTTAAAAAGATAAATCCGAGAGTATAAAATTCAAGAGTAAGAGACATGCAATAAAACCGGCGGAAAGATGAGCTAAGCTAATTTGTTGCAAAACCTGTGTGAGTGTGCGTCTGTGAATCTGTATGTATCCACATGTGCGTATGTGTGTGTATAGCATGTATGTGTGTGTGTATATATATATATATATATACACGTGTTTATGTGTGAAGAAAAAAGAAAAGAGAAAAGAATATTCAGCAGCTGCTTCTGGGTTCAACGAATTTTAAGAGTTTTGTTCAGTCAAAGCACATGCGCAGTTCCTGATTCACACGCGGTTTTATTTGGAGCTGATTAGATTGCAAAATTGTTGTGTCTTGCAGGAAAAACATGGTGACCATCATTTAATTGAATAATATTAACTTTTAAATAATTTCTTTATAGTACACTCCACGATTTATTAACTCAGCAAACAGATAGATAGATAGATAGATAGATAGATAGATAGATAGATAGATAGATAGATAGATAGATGCACACACATACACAAACACATACACACTCATATATACACATGGACATATATATATATATATATATATATATATATATATATATATATATATATATATATATGTATGTATAATATATATAATATATGTGGGTGGGGAGAAAACAGAAAGCGAGATAATATGAGAAATATCATGCAGTGTTAGTTTTGAATTCTCGTTCAGGAAAATTACAAATTTCTTCTTATACTTATAAATTTCATTATAGAAATACTGTGGGGAATTAAAATGAATTTTGATAAAATTGATACTATAATATATAATCTTTTTTTTACATAAAATACGATTATTGGAAAATATGAATTAAATAGAATTAAGAATAGGCAAACTGCCAAATATATTTAGTTTCCAAGAAGTTTTCAAAACTTATGATAAAAGAATATTTTACAATTTTGAAATTAGTAGTAATGTTATTTAAACTTATAAAAGAAAATTAATTTTACTGATATAGAGCCATAGGGTTTATCATGATATGGTTAAGAAAAACTAAAGACTCAGACTGGCGTGCAGTTTGATTGATCGATGGGAGGACGGAGATGGTTAGAAACGTTGGAGAGAGAAACATGAAAGAGTAACTAAATATGCGATTAAGAAGACAGATGTGTAGGTAGGGGGTGAATGTGTATGTGCATTCATATTTATATGTGTGTATGTGTGTGTGTGCATATATATATATATACATATATATAATTACATACACGCGTAGATAGATAGATTAGACAGACAGATAGACAGACAGACAGACAGATAGACAGACAAACAGATAGATAGATAGATAGATAGATAGATAGATAGATAGATAGATAGATAGATAGATAGATAGATAGATAGATAGACAGACAGACAGGCAGGCAGGTAATATATGTGTAAACAGAACAGGCATACACATACAAATATCACATACAAAAATGTATACACTCTCTACAATATAATTATTTTGGTGTCAAAATTACTATATTGACACTGTCCGACTTCAGAATATTTTTAAAACACTCAAAAAAATACTGCTAGGAGCTAACACAACAAACCCCGATGAGATGATTACAGTTGGTATGTCTTTGCCATAGCAGCTATATTCTTGGGCTAAATAATAGCAACATTTGACATTTTCATCTGGACATAACAAAATTAGTCATGAGTCGCTGCTATTAATAGCAGTCGAATGCCCATCATTGAGGAGACCAAGGGAGGTTGAAATCACCTGATCGGTGTTCTCGGTGATCGAGATGGCGGGAATATATTTTCCTGCTGGCAATATAGACAAGAGTGGTTTTTGTACCAAAAACCAATATGAGAGTTTCACTCATGGTATCTACCGCAGTATAGTATAGTTCTCACAGAATATCCACGTTTAAATGACGATAAATATTTTATCAAGTGTAATTAAAGAGAGTCGCTTCGAAGCTTTTTCCTTATCAATTCTTATTTTAGTTCATTGCCTGTGCCACAGGTGTACATGTTAGCAAACGTTTAAGCAATAATCTTGACGGGCCTACACCTTAAACGGATCAATTTCCTACAATAAATTCTTGCTTTGGTCATGACCAATACATTGACGGATCTCGTCATGGTTACTGTTCTTGTTGTAGATTGTATGCTACAGTGTCTTAAGACGAGCCTTTGTGAGAGTTCAGACGGACATCGGAATCTCTAAGTGCTAGACATGTTAGCAACTAGGTTTTCCTCAAATCATAAACTGCCTTAAAATGAACTGGATGATATACACTATGTTTGAAACTAAACGGCATTTTCAAGGTTGGAGGGCCATCAACTATAATTCTGTTCAGCCATAGCTGACCAGCAAAAACGTTTCTTGGATTCTTGAAATGCATAGGAAAATATTAATATCAAAGTGTTCAAAAAGAAAGAAGACCTGCAAGGTACATTTACCTAACTAGTAGCATCTACAGGGGCTAATGTCGTCGTTTGAAACTGAAAACTCTTTTATTTTATATTTCTATTCGGGTGAGAGAGTCTCACTCTAGTTTTGGAAAGTGATGAATGTCGAAACATTTCTGTATTTAAAAAAATTCAAATACAAATGCATCTAAGCATACATACATATACATATAAAACTACATCTCACAATATCTACTAGACCACCAGATGCAGTTATACACCGCTAGGCACAAATGTGCTCCCAGTTATATTTTGGTTGCGCTATTATTTTCGATCTTCACCCAAATCGCTTAACAGAAATTGTCTTCTTATCGTCGTGGAGGCCTTCCAAGTGGTCTATCCTGATCTCTTAGATACCATATGGCAATGTCATGGGTCCACTTGTTGCTTGTTTACCTTGCGACATGTCCGGCCCAGCTGAACTTGTGTTTTAGTATTGCGTTGTCACATCATTCACTCTTCTCCGTTCATAATTAAAATATACTCTCGTAATGATATTCCTAGCATGGATCTTTTCATGGCCCTTTGCGTCGTAGCCAGTCGATGTTCTATCTCCTTCGTAGTTGCCCACGTCTTACTTGCGTATAAGAGCGCAGTTAGGGCAGTGCTATTGAAGAGTCTGGCACGTACGGCATTGTCTAGCTTTGTTTTGAGCACATCCTTTCTCGGGGTAAACATCTTCCATCCAGCCCTTATTCTCTTTGAGATTTCAGCTTCCATATCTTGGAGCATATTCACTGCGTATCACAAGTTGATGTTGTCCTTTATCACCTCGATTTCATCGCTTCCCACCTCTTCCAACAACATATTTTATTTTCATGCAGTTCATTTTAAGACCACCTAGGAGTCTCCAGCTCTGACTGCATAAACTGCAACTGGTCTGTGATTTCCGAGATGAGTACAAAGTCATTTGCAAATCGGAGGCACGTTAGCTACGTGTTATTGATGATCACGCCACCTGTCCAGTCAATGTCCTTGATGACCATTTCTAGACATGCGATAATACTACATAAAAAGGTAAAGACTTTCTTCGGTCATGAATGACTATGGGATTGCACCAAGAAAGTTCCCCTCCGGGGCACAAGTCTGGGCAAGGTGTTTATGGATGACCAGCAGTCGCCTATGCATACCAGCCTCCCCTCTCCACGGCACCGATGTTATGCAAGGAAAAGACCAATACAGCTTGGCACCACTGACGTCGCAACTCATTTCTACAGCTGATTGAACTGGAGCTACGTGAAATAAAGTGTCTTGCTCAAGAACACAACACAACAGGAATTGTCCAGGAATTGAACTCGCTACCACTTTATTGTGAGCCCGATGCCCTAGTCACTCATGCATAAGGCATATATACTTAATAACAGATTGCTTCCACGAAAGCACGCGCATAATAATGCATACATATATTATGGCAAATACATACATGAAATAAACAACTTTCCTGACTATATAACATGTGTACCTATAATTATAAGAACAGCAGGTTATTTATATTATTTACATTTGACGGATATTTGTCTTCATCTTGTTTGTTGCTAACACAACGTTTCGGCTGATATACCCTCCAGCCTTCATCAGGTGTCTTGGGGAAATTTCCCCAAGACACCTGATGAAGGCTGGAGGGTATATCAGCCCAGACGTTGTGTTAACAGCAAACAAGATGAAGCCAAATATCCGTCAAATGTTAATAATGTAAATAATGTACATAATTCCTCATCTCTTAAATGTAGAACTGTACAGCCGGTTATGTTACGAAATATCTAAATAATACTTTCCGCTCGTTTTCAACCTTCTATTAATCTTTTCCTACTCATTTAACAAAAAACACGCTTCTGTAGTCACATTTCCTTTCTCAGTCGCAGCCTTCTTCACCACTTCATCCCCCAAAGGTTTACGCCTCCATTTCCGCCCTACCCTCCATTCTGCTTCTGCCATCGAACTCATACTCTGCACCACTTCCAGCCGCCTTTTGTGTACCACCATTCGTTCTAACCTTTTCAAAATACACTCTTGACCGCCTTGTCCCTCTCGCTTATTCCACTTTTTTCATGCTGTTCATCCGTTGCACTTTCCACTTTAAACTTTATTCTCCACCTAAACCAATCTCTCCACGACTTTCTCGCTCATACTAAAGAACACTCACTCTTTCAATCTGTCCCACCCGATACCACTACATCTAATCCACCCCTCCCTCCCCGATCCACTCGTCCCTCATCCTCACTCCAGCCCTCCTACACACCACTTCCTCCTCCCTCCCCTTCCATCCTTGCACCGTCTCCACCACCCTTCCCCCAACTAACTCACCCTCAGCCCCTCCCTTCAGTCTGTTGTTACTATTCCTCCTGATTTCCTCATATCTGAAGTGGGGCGCTCTTTTCTTAGTAAGGGTCTGCGCTTCATCCCTTTCACCCCGTCCAGTGACGAGTTTCAGACCCGTGCTGATATCCAACACTTTGTGCGGCGCATCAGGCTACATGCACTATTCCACAACACTCCACCTGCTTCTAGTGAAAAAGACTGCTTCACTAAAATCGGACGCCGACCATCTTACTGGACACCAAGTCCTCGCAAGTTCCAAGCAGTCGATCAATTTGCAAGCATCTGTCAAGATGTTGTGGACCGGTTCAACTTCCGCAAGCGTCTCCGACATTTCAACATCCCCGGCCGAACTCTCGGTCCTTCGATGTCTCCGACGCCGCAAACATATCGTCATCGAACCGGCCGATAAGGGTGGAGCTATAGTGGCGTGGCGTGCAGACCTTTACAGGGCTGGAGCTCTCCGTCAGCTTCAAGGCACCTTCTATTTCCACCTGCCCTCCACCATTCATGACTTCATTTCCTCCTTCGGTCTTCCTCCCACCGTCTCAAACGTCATTGTCCATACCCCACGCACCTCCACTATTTACTTCCTTCCCAAAATCCACAAGCCCAACAACCATGGCCACCCCATCTTCTCTCCCTGCAACTGCCTCACCGAAATGATCTCCAAGTACCTCGACCGTGTCCCTTTTCCCCAAGTAACTTAACCCCCTCACTCATTCACGACACCAACCATGCTCTCCGTCTGTTTATCCCTTTCTCCTACCTTTCTGGCCCCTCTCAACTTCTGTTCACTCTCGACATTAAATCTTTGTATACGGTGATCCCGCACAACGAAGGCTTTCTTGCGCGACCTCACTCTCTTGACTCCTTCCTCTCCTTTGTCCAATCCTTCCATCCTGCCCTCGGATTCTGCTGCACTATCTCTCACTCTTCCGTCGAATTTCTCGAGATTTCTGTCAACATACACCACTTCGTTCTCACCACCCCTCCATCCACTACAAACACACTGACTCACACTCCTACCTTAACTTCTTCTCTTCCCACCCTACCTACTCCAAGCTCTCCATTCCGTACTCCACATTTCTCCGTCTATACCAGCTCTGCCATGACGAACATGATTCATGGCTTGCCACTTCATCCTACTTCATCCTACGTCAATATCTCCTCACCATTATTCACACTGCCCTTGTCCGGGCACGATCTGTGGACATGCCTCTACACTTTCTCCTCGCACCGTCCCCACCCTTACTCGAACTGTCTTTGCACAAGGGCTACTCGAACTCCCGCCTTTGCCGTCAACTGGAATTAATCTTCTCTCTCCGCTCTTTTGTGCCATATGGGCTCAACTCACTAACTACCTTCATTTGACACCAACCCTAAACGGATTCCCACACATCTCTCACATTCAACTGCACCTACACACTTGGATACCCCCTACCTCGGTACCCTTACCACACACACCACTATACAAACACCCATACACACTGTTCAACTCATAACTCACTTGACAGACCATTAAACACACACCGACAAACAACTTCACACTCCACACATACTAGCACTAAACACTTCTCAGCATCCACACGACACACCATTATCCACACAACGACACGCCATTATCTACACACTCATACACACTCTCCAATAGCGTCACCACACACACCACTATACGAGCAGCCCCACACAAATTTTAACTCAGAACACACACCATCATGCACTCTCCCACACCTGAACAGAGACAATATATACACACGCACACAACACGCATAGATATAGATAACTTTCGCCCACAAACATACACTACACATGCACACTATTTGGTAAAAGACACCACACACATATACACGTGCGCACACTACCTGAACAAGCATACATCAACTACAATACACAACACACGCGCACACACACACACACACACACACACACACTTAAATACACAAAACGCACATGACTAATCTGCAGAGAACGAGCTACCTCATCGATGATAACTCGCCAGTTCACCATCTTTCGAGTTTGTTGAATCTTCTCGTCAGTAGTGGAGGTTGATGGACGTCCTGCTCTCTCTCTCTCTGCGTCACGCTTGTCCGGCCACTTTCAAAGTTCTCGATCCACTCATACACACTTCTACGTGGTAGTGCGTTGTCCCCGTATTGTGCTAAAAGCCTCCATGAATATCAACACCTAACACTCATTCCGACCAGAGAAATGAGATCACTGTTCTTTGTTCATCTTTAGTACATATTGCTAGAGGAGCGGCCATGCTTATGCTGTAAAGCCAATAAGAAAATTGGAGCCATTAGGCTCAAACTTTAATCATGTGACCACAACTGTACCAATTATAAGCATACATGTGCAGAAAGCAGTGTGGCAGTAATAAAGATATTTTATGGTGACAGTGCCGATAATTTTTTACTCCCCCTTGTATATGTATATGTATACATACGTATACATGCATTCATACATTCATTTTTTATATACATATTTCCATACAAGCATATGCATACATTCATGCCACATGCATACACATCTGCACTTACATACACACACACACACACATCTGTACGTGTACTTACATACATAGACACCTATACATACATAGAAACATATGTACATGCATGCTTACATTCATGCATACATGTGTATATACATCCAAGAGAGATATTGCAAGAAGTTGCTTCAATCTCAACGGTTCATTAATTTCTGTACTGTTTGTTTATTGAACGTCGTTAGGAATGTCATTATTGGTAAATTAGAGATTATTTTAATTGCTTTCTCACCGCCTTTTCCTCCTCCTTCTCCTCCTCCTCCTTCTCCTCCTCCTCCCCATAAACCTTGATCTTCCCAGTAATTCAGCGTACTATAATTACAAAAAAATAAATAATTATTAATTATAAATGCTCATGAAACTTGAGAATGGGAGAGGAATTTAGTCATTAATCGGAGGAAAATAATCTGTTTTTGTATTTAAGAAGGCAACATTGCATCACATATATAATTGTGTTTGTGCGTGTATCTAAGTGGTGTGTTTGTTTGCGAGTATATGTGAGTGTATGTATGTATACATACAGTATATATATATATATATATATATATATATATATATATATATATATATATATATATATATATATATATATATATATATACATACACGATTGTATATAGATAGATAGAGAGAGAGAGAGCGAGAGAGAGAGAGAGAGAGAGAGAGAGAGAGAGAGAGAGCGAGAGAGAGAGAGAGGCGTGGGTGTAAGACGTTTGCTTCCCAACCACGTGGTTCCGTGTTCAGTCCCACTGCATGACACCTTAAGCAAGTGTCTTCTACTATAGCCTAGGGCCGACCAAAGTCTTGTAAGTAGATTTAGCTGATGGAAACTGAAATAAACTCATCTTACATACATATACATGTACATATACATATATATACATATACATATACATTCCAGTATCAGGTCCAAGAGAATCACTCCACTGATGTTGATAATTTGCATAACGGTAATATATACTAAGTTGCTTAACACTACTACACTTTGCATTTCTTCCTAAATACTGACGTGGTATTTTAATGATAAGCAATTTTCAGCAAAAAAAAAAAAGAATTGTGTAATCCTGCCAGTTAATTTATTGAATGTGAATGTGCGTTGGTTTTGATTCCCTTAAGGCGGTTTAGACTAATATTTAGAATGTACTTCCGCTCACGTAAAGAAGGTGAAAACCAAAATAATATTATGTGTCTTTATATTTACGCATATATTAAGTATGTGCATGAATGTCTGTGTGTGTTGGCGGGGGGGGGGGGGGGTGAATAGTGTTTCTTACTCCGAAAAACAGTTCATAGTGTACCGATTCGAACTAGAAAACAATACAATAAGC
The DNA here is from genome assembly GCF_046866305.1 of Octopus bimaculoides. Taxonomy (NCBI): domain Eukaryota; kingdom Metazoa; phylum Mollusca; class Cephalopoda; order Octopoda; family Octopodidae; genus Octopus; species Octopus bimaculoides. The sequence continues at coordinate 32,651,791 of NC_142940.1, forward strand.
TCAAGATGGAAATATGTTCTGCTCACGATATGGTCGACTAAAATCCTTTCAAAGTGGTTTCCATTATCGCCATAATCAAATAGCTGAAGCCAATAAACGAATAAGGATTAAGGGACTATAAGCATGTCACGGGGCTTGTGGTGACATTGGGCACCTTAATATGGGTGCATGTATAGTTATGTATGTTATGTATGTATACGTATGAAGCTGTATGTATGAGTATTTGCGTGTGTATGCGCGTGTGTGAAGATGTATCTACTTTGAAATTTATATTTAAATGAAAATTAGCATGTGCTTGCATGTGACTTTACGTGTATGTGTTTGTGAGTGAGTTTGGGTATATGCATATGAATATCAGTATACATATGTCTCTGTGTTTGACTATATAGGTGGAGTTTTGTGTATATGTGAGCAAGTTTATGTACATGTATATGCATATGCGTGCATGTGAGAGTGGGTATTTGTCCGCTGGTTTTATGGGCATATCCACGTGCCTGCATATATGTTTATTGTCCTGTGTGTATGTGTATGTATTTTATGTACGTATGTATATATGAGTACGTGAGTGTGGATATACATGTTTGCAGTTGTGTATATGTATTTGTGTGTCTGTTTGTATATGTGTTTATGTTTGAGTACTGTGTATGTTTGTGTGTATGTGTACGTGTGTTCGTCTGTGTACGTATAGGCGTATGTGACCATTCAAGCGTGTGATTGGAAACCTACAATTCTATGAATTACCTTGGAATCCGTCATCTCACATATCAACAGTCGCTTTGCCACAGCCATTCATCGCATTGTCAACCCATTCAGCATTTCTTGCCGAGTAAAGCCATCAAAGTACCTCATCCACCGCATTCAGGTTCTTCTTTAATATATATTTCGTCGTCGTTGTTTACTTTTTATCTTTATCATGTGTAAATCTCTAAAATAACGTAAAGCAGTTCTTTATATACCGTTTCATTTCGTTTTCTCTATTTTCTTTCTCTCAACCTCTCATTTGCCTCTCTCTCTTTACCTCTTTCTCTCTTTCTTTAATCACATGACATCTCTTCCACCCAGTCTGTGACTACACATCACAATCAAAAGTTTTCTCTATATCATCAAGATGCAAACAAGGGGGCCTCTTTGTGTTCACTCGATCTGTTGTTAGAAATAACGGCTAAATTCCCCTAACATCAAACACTACCATCTAAATAAAAGGAAGGGCATATTTAGTCTTAGATATATTGTAAGAAATTTGCATGGGCAACGGCCAATGATGGTCTTCCTCGGTCACGAGTGGACAGCCATCATATATATATATATATATATATATATATATATATATATATATATATATATATATATATATATATAAAAATAACATATCTATATATACTAGTGAATAACAAACGAAAGAAAGCGACACTTAATACGTTTGATAGGAGTTAGAAATATTTTTAATAACAGTTTGACTAAGTTCCATATGACATAAAGTTTCGTGAGTGCGTAGAACGGACATAACTCATCAGATATCGGGATATCTGATGAAATGGAGCTGCGTCAAATTTCTATACGGAACCGATAAAATATAGTACTAATATTTATGCTTGAGTCTTCGAGTCTTCTGTATGCCGCCCAATAAACTTTGGTCTGGTTTCCATTTAAGCACCAATGTTATCTACAGAAGTTAAATGTCGTCGTCGTCATCGTTGTAGTTGTTTTTTGCTTTGTTTTGTTTTGTGTTCAAAGCGTAGGCGCTCGTGCCCATTATCTTTCTAGTCCTTCAGACTGAAAAGCGATAACTGCGGTTTATGTCCAACGTAAACATTTCTATGTCAATGTCTGCAAGAAAAATGGCACCAGAGAATTTTGGACAAGACGCTTTCCACTAAAAGACTTCTACTAAACCTATTTAGAATCAAGGTGGTTGTTTGAATTCAGGCGTAAATCTAAGATTGTAAATATTCCATCGGAAATATTTATTAATATATTTGTGTTAGTATGAATTAGCCCATTGCACTCGAGTAGAACAGCCTACTCCAGCGATGTCTTAGCCAAAAGTTGAAATATGAATTAATCGAATTTATTGAAAGGCAAAATCTCAGCGTTGCCAAGTTTTAAGCTACTTTTGTAATCATTTCTTATCGCTCGCTTTATTGCTTTTCACTCATTTTCTTCGTCCCCCTGTCATTTTATCTCCCACCGTCGTGTATGAACACACACACACACTCACAGAGATGCACGCTCACATACACATGCGCGCACACACACAAGCATACACAACCACACATACATATACGTTATTCTATCTATTAATGAAATTTTCTAACAATGAGTCTTTCATATTTTCCATATATGTATGTGTCTCTTTCTATATATGTGTGTGAGTACATGTGTATGTGTGTGTGTGTATATATGTGTGTTTATATGTATGTGTATGTGTTTGTATACCTGTGAATGCCTATAGATATACATTTACATACACACATATATATATATATACATATATATATATATACATATATATATGTATATATACATATATATATATATATATATACACATATATATATGTATATATATATATATATATATATATATATATATATATATATATATATATATATACATATATATATGTATGTAAATTTAGATACAGTAGGTATATAATACCACTTGCTAAATATATATATTTATTTATGTGTTTATGTATGTATGCATGTATATATATATGCCTATGTGTATGTAAATGCCTGTAAGTTTGTATGAATGTAAATATATCTATGTATTGATCAACGAATTTATCTGTAATGATGTATTTACTTGAAAGTTATAAGTCCTGTAAAGTGCCAAAGGGGGAAATACAAAGCAGCAGCTAACAAAAAAAAATATAACATAGAACATTAACAGAAAGCACTTCATGTTTGGAATGGTAATAATAAAAGAGAAACTATCGAAGATAATAGGATGTTTGCAGATTTCTTGACATTCTTATCTGACATATAATTCTTATAGTTTCTTCGGGGATAACTTCACTTGTGCAGTAATAACAGGAATATTAACGGTAACTGTAGGAGGTTTATTCACGAAATATGTTTTTATTAACATCCTCGCATTTCTATCTTGAATATGTAAAAAATGTAATATTATTATGTGACTTGGCTACTTTCCAGTGTAATTTCCATCTATTTGAATTCTAGCAATGCGCATGCGTCAATATCTAATCCGCCTTGAACAAAATAATTAACAAAACTTACCATCACAATATTTATAGGTGGTGAGGGTCATAGAAGGAAGTGAGCAAGAAGTTGAAGAGATACAAATAATAAAAAAAACTCCAGTAATTTCAGTGTGTTCTGTAAGCCTAATATTAGTTTTGTATATGGTACCGAGCTGGTAGAACCGTTACCATGCCGGACAAAAACCTTAACGGCATTTTGTCTACCTTCACGTTATGAGTTCAAATTCCGCCGAGGTCGACTTTACCTTTCATCCTTTCGGAATCGATGAATCAAAATAAGTACCAGACAAGGACTGGAGTCAATGTAATTGAGTTACCTCTTCCTCGAAATTGCATGCCTGGTGTTCAAATTTGAAATCAATATTGGCTTTATCAGCTTCAATTGTTTGAAAATGACACAGATCAAGTAATATTCAAATGATCAATCAAACTACATTGTTGTACCATATGGGAGCATTGTTGTACCATATGGGAGCATTGTTGTGCCATATCGCATACCTACACAAGTTTTCGCCGAATTTGTTTCTTTATCACTTTAGGAACAGTGGATGTTTTAAAATAAAATTTTCCAGCGATATCCTTGTAATGGTGTAGATTCAACCTATATCAGAATTTATGAAAACCTCTTTCGCTCCCACCAAAGCAGAATCTGTTGAGTTTTCCGAAACTGGTCTCTCGATTTGCGGAAAATGGTTTTCACAACAAATTCCGATATAATTGGAATTTATCAACTTTCTTTCGTCCAGAAAAGTAAGTAATACTTATAGTAATATAAAGCAATACAGCTTATTACAGTTATGCACACACGCACACACACACACACACACACACACACACACATTTTATTATCTATGTCCTTATAAAAAGCAAAGTTTGTTTTCACATGACCCGATTTTTTGCCTCATAACTTTCAGGGAAATGGGTATGTTGTATATAAAAGTTTATAGAAATACCTTTCAAGCGGCATAGATTACAATAATAAAGAAATTTGTGGCAAACATTTTTCCGAGGGGTTCGAGAAAGGAGTTTCGATAAAACGGAGTTTCAGATGAAGAAGACAGCACAAGTTGGAATTTGTCCGCTTTGGCAATAGTCGTTCCATTTGGTTTTCACCACAGCCTTGGAAATGATTGGTGGGAGGTATCTTTTTATGAAAAAATGTGTTGAAAAATTTTTTCACTCCCCCTCACCATCGTACTCCGGGCTGATTATGGCCAATTGGTTTGCACCTAAAAACCATGAGAGGAGATTTTTCGTTAGCAAAAGAGGAAAAAAAGATATGTAAGTACCTTCATAGGGAAAAGTATATGCTTTAAGGGAGATTTGGCTGTTGTTTCCAGCACATCCGAAGATCAGCTTCCTGGTTTTCACTCTCACATGTATTGATGTTTTCCAATATTTTTCTCTCCATAAACACATTTTATGGAATGATGATGCGGAAGTAACAAGCGCGTAGTCCATTGGTGGAATGTCAGCACCAACAACCAAAAAACGGTAATTTAAATTTTGTTTGACCCCCACCCCAGTCCTGCAAGGCCCTGTGTGTGTGTGAGTGAGAGAGAGAGAGAGAGAGAGAGAGAGAGAGAGAAAGAAAAAATATTTTGTAACAGAAAGGTATGCTATTAAAATGAACTATCCTTTAAATAGCTCCACCCAACATTTTTTATCGTGTGGATAAATGCCAGAAATGATCTTATCATTCTGTCTAATATTTAAAATTATAAGCAGAAAGAGTGGTGGTGGCGTGGAGTGGAATTGAAAAAAAATCATAAATTTTCAAATGTTTTTTTATAATATAAATGTATTTATGGGGAGAAAGATATTTAAAGATATAAATACATGCGAGAGTGAGAAAGAAACGAGGACAGTGGTCTTCAGTGTCCCAGAAACAACATACAAATCTCCCTTAAATCACAGTTTTGATCGGTCTTTTTACGAAAGTCCTCCCCCCCCCCCCCCTCAGAGAACATTTTACCCACAAATTTCTTTATAACCGTAATGTATGCAGTTTCAAAGATAATTGTATAAAGTTTCATTAGAAAATACCCATTTTCCTCAAAATTATGAAATGAAAAAATGGGATCGTGTGAATTTTTCGAAACTCCTTTCCGCACCCCCTCGAAATGATTCTTTCCTATAAATCCGTATATATTCTAACTGCAGCATCTAAGCGAGATTTGTTGGAAAATTTGTGAAAAAGCATTCATTTCCTGGAAATTATGCGGCAACAGCGGGAGTGGAATCCGTAGTTATGCCTGAAAACCTGTTGTCACTCCCATCAAAGCAAAATCGTTTGATCATCCTCATGCAACTTCACAATTTACATTCATTCTTGTGTAATTATTTTCGTGAATCTCTTCTTCTATTTCACAAATGAGGTTCCACTTGAACCTACAGCATAACTACAATTTCATCCGTATGTAAGTTTACAATTTCATCTAAAACTACAATAAAATCAGTATAACTATGACGACAATTCCTTAAAACCTATGTCTTCCAGATTCCTCTGCTGCCAGCTGACAAACTCAAACATCTCTAACATTTTTAACATCTCAAACATCTTTAACGTTTTGAGCCTACGCTCTTCCAAAGAAAGGAACACAGAAAGAAACAAGGAGAGAAACAAGGAGAGAGAAAATGTGTGTAGTGGTTAGCAATCTATCATGGCGAATGCCGGACAGAAGGGTCATACAGGAGAGCTAAGAAGGGGAGATAACAAAGTAGTATTGATCCCAAAACGAAGGCGCGCGCGTGTGTAAGAGAGTATGTATGTGCGTGTGACCTTGACGTGTGCGTGTGTGTATGTGTAGGTGTGAAAATGTGGGGATGGTACTTGGTCAGTGCTAGTGTGTGCGTGGTGGTGTGCTGTGATGTGATGTGTTGTGTGATATGGTGTAGTGTGGTGTGGTGTGATGGTGTTGGGAGGTGGGGAGGTGGGGAGGGGAGAGTGGGGAAGCACGGGTGGGGTGTGGGTTAGGCTGAGGTTGGCGGTAGAGGTGGGGTATGTGGGTAGGCAGAGGTTGAGTGTAGGTGGGGATGTAGAGGGTGGGTATGTGGGTAGGTAGAGGGTGGGGTAGAGGTGAGGTAGAGGTGGGGTAGAGGTGGGGTAGAGGTGGGGTAGAGGTGGGGTATGTGGAAGAGGGTGTAAGGGATGGGATAGGGAACGTGGGGTAGGAATATGTAGGGAAGGTGGGGTGGGCTTATGAGGGAGGGTTGACGATGAAGGGGGAAGGGGAAGGTGGAAATGTGAGAAGAGAGAAAGAGAGTTAGAAAGAAGTGAGAAGAGAGAAAGAGTATGAGTGAAGAGAAGTAGGAGTGAAGAGAAGTAGGAGTGAAGAGAAGTAGGAGGGAGGGGAAGAGAGGCAAAGAAAGGCGGTTAGATGAAGAGGGGAGGAGTGCTGAGCCCATGTGACGCAAAGGAGCGAAGAGAGAAGTTTAATCCCTGTTCACGGCGCAAACGGGAGTCCGGATGGCCCCTGTGCAAGGACAATCTGAACACGGACAGGTGTTGCAAAGAGTGACCGGTAGAGCGGAAATGGCGTGAGAACGGAGCGTCATTGCCGAAGCGGATGTCTCGGAGGTATTTCGCGAACCGGTCAGCCAAGCGGTGTCCTGTTTGTCCGATGTACAGAGAATAGCAGAGTGGGCAGGAGTTGCAATAGATGATATAGAGTGGTGTTGGTGAGGTAGGGGCAATTGCAGTAGCGTGGGCGGGTGCTGGGGAATATATATATATATATATATATATATATATATATATATATATATATATATATAAAGTGTAGTATATTGCCACTTAAGTGTGACTGACCCCTAGGGGTGGATGTTACTGTTGCTTTTAGCCCCAGGAGGACATCTCCTCCAGCTGGCTTATCGACACACGACTGTGTCCTGTTTGCCAAGGGAAGTTATCCCTCTCACCTCCATCAGCAGCACGAACGTATCCGGATTTCAGGGTTATTTCCCTTCGTCGGCGTTCGACAGCTGATGACCTTGGTGAGAGAGACAAAAACCTGGCAAACCTTATATCTTCTTTTCCAGTGAAATTCTTCACTGATATTGAAAAGGTGAAAACAAGCAATTTTAATTCTCTAAATGAAGTATTAACAGTAACTGCACGATAAAGTGTAGTATATTGCCACTTAAGTGTGGCTGACCCCTAGGGGTGGATGTTACTGTTGCTTTTAGCCACAGGAGGACATCTCCTCCAGCTGACTTATCGACACACGACTGTATCCTGTTTGCCAAGGGAAGTTATCCCTCTCACCTCGATCAGCAGCACGAACGTATCCGGATTTCAGGGTTATTTCCCTTCGTCGGCGTTCGACAGCTGATGACCTTGGTGAGAGAGACAAAAACCTGGCAAACTTATATCTTCTTTTCCAGTGCAATTCTTCACTGATATTGAAAAGGTGAAAACAAGCAATGTTAATTCTCTAAATGAAGTATTAACAGTAACTGCACGATAAAGTGTAGTATATTGCCACTTAAGTGTGGCTGACCCCTAGGGGTGGATGTTACTGTTGCTTTTAGCCCCAGGAGGACATCTCCTCCAGCTGGCTTATCGACACACGACTGTGTCCTGTTTGCCAAGGGAAGTTATCCCTCTCACCTCGATCAGCAGCACGAACGTATCCGGATTTCAGGGTTATTTCCCTTCGTCGGCGTTCGACAGCTGATGACCTTGGTGAGAGAGACAAAAACCTGGCAAACCTTATATCTTCTTTTCCAGTGAAATTCTTCACTGATATTGAAAAGGTGAAAACAAGCAATGTTAATTCTCTAAATGAAGTATTAACAGTAACTGCACGATAAAGTGTAGTATATTGCCACTTAAGTGTGGCTGACCCCTAGGGGTGGATGTTACTGTTGCTTTTAGCCCCAGGAGGACATCTCCTCCAGCTGGCTTATCGACACACGACTGTGTCCTGTTTGCCAAGGGAAGTTATCCCTCTCACCTCGATCAGCAGCACGAACGTATCCGGATTTCAGGGTTATTTCCCTTCGTCGGCGTTCGACAGCTGATGACCTTGGTGAGAGAGACAAAAACCTGGCAAACCTTATATCTTCTTTTCCAGTGAAATTCTTCACTGATATTGAAAAGGTGAAAACAAGCAATGTTAATTCTCTAAATGAAGTATTAACAGTAACTGCACGATAAAGTGTAGTATATTGCCACTTAAGTGTGGCTGACCCCTAGGGGTGGATGTTACTGTTGCTTTTAGCCCCAGGAGGACATCTCCTCCAGCTGGCTTATCGACACACGACTGTGTCCTGTTTGCCAAGGGAAGTTATCCCTCTCACCTCGATCAGCAGCACGAACGTATCCGGATTTCAGGGTTATTTCCCTTCGTCGGCGTTCGACAGCTGATGACCTTGGTGAGAGAGACAAAAACCTGGCAAACCTTATATCTTCTTTTCCAGTGAAATTCTTCACTGATATTGAAAAGGTGAAAACAAGCAATGTTAATTCTCTAAATGAAGTATTAACAGTAACTGCACGATAAAGTGTAGTATATTGCCACTTAAGTGTGGCTGACCCCTAGGGGTGGATGTCACTGGAAAAGAAGATATAAGGTTTGCCAGGTTTTTGTCTCTCTCACCAAGGTCATCAGCTGTCGAACGCCGACGAAGGGAAATAACCCTGAAATCCGGATACGTTCGTGCTGCTGATCGAGGTGAGAGGGATAACTTCCCTTGGCAAACAGGACACAGTCGTGTGTCGATAAGCCAGCTGGAGGAGATGTCCTCCTGGGGCTAAAAGCAACAGTAACATCCACCCCTAGGGGTCAGCCACACTTAAGTGGCAATATACTACACTTTATCGTGCAGTTACTGTTAATACTTCATTTAGAGAATTAACATTGCTTGTTTTCACCTTTTCAATATCAGTGAAGAATTTCACTGGAAAAGAAGATATAAGGTTTGCCAGGTTTTTGTCTCTCTCACCAAGGTCATCAGCTGTCGAACGCCGACGAAGGGAAATAACCCTGAAATCCGGATACGTTCGTGCTGCTGATCGAGGTGAGAGGGATAACTTCCCCTGGCAAACAGGACACAGTCGTGTGTCGATAAGCCAGCTGGAGGAGATGTCCTCCTGGGGCTAAAAGCAACAGTAACATCCACCCCTAGGGGTCAGCCACACTTAAGTGGCAATATACTACACTTTATCGTGCAGTTACTGTTAATACTTCATTTAGAGAATTAACATTGCTTATATATATATATATATATATATATATATATACTATAGGTGCAGACGCGAGTGTGGCTCTGTAGTGGGTAGGGAGTTCGCTTCTCAACAACATGGTTTCGGTTGAGTTCCTCTGTGTAGACCCTGAGTAAGTGCCTTTTACCGCGGGCCAACCAAAAGCCTTGTGAAAGGGTTTGGTAGATGGAAAAACTGAAAGTAGCCCGTCGTATGTGTGTGTGTGTGTGTGTGTGTGTGTGTGTGTGTGTGTGTGTGTATGTGTGTGTGTGTGTGTGTGTGTGTGTGTGTACACAATAATAACTATATTATAATATATAATGATAATATGTATACTCCGATTTAAACCAACATTTATCTAAACAATTAACTGAAATATGATGAGCTAACTCGACTAGAATCGAACCCACATATCATCGCTAACATGACTGCTAACATGACTCTATTTTTATCTTTAATATTATTAAACCAATTTAAAGTATCTATAGTACTATTCCATAATTTAAGACAATTAATATCATTTAATCTATCGATATATTTATCTAAATTGATCTTACTTTATTTACATAGATCTGATTTGCAAGGACAAATAAGTCTAACTTTAGGGTCAGAATAAAAATTATCCTTATGGTCTTTCAAAATAATTCTAGGGTGCATAGTTACATAAGGTTCAGTTTTATTATCTAACTCATATTTCATCATTATTAATTTAGAGGCCTTATTTATAGAATATAGAGTATTTTCTGGAACAATTTTATATTTTTTATTAATTTCATTCTCTAATAGGTTATCATATAATTTAACATCTAGTTCTTAGTTTTATCTGATTGTACTATAATTCCTTCCATATTTCGCATTTGTTAAATTTTAATCGCTAGATTTCTTAAATAATCATTATGTCTATTTGGGTATTTATGAAATTTAATATTTTTCACCACCTTCCAAATATTATCCTTTAAAATCTGTAAATCCCTATTATATGGGGGTTCTTTTCTAGAATTAATATAATTAGAATTAATGTAATTTTTTTTATTTTTATTACAGGTCTTTTTAGTGTATTTACTTATAAAATTTTTCCGTATCTGATTGTGGATTTTCATGGATGAATTCAATAATTGTGGTTTTTTCTCTAAATTATATATATATATATTTATATATATATGGAAGACGGTAAGGATTATAATTTTTGTATGACTTAATTGATTGGTCGCTGTTTAGTTACGTATTTAGGAGTTGGTTGTAATTTATTGGGTCGGTGCATAATTATTGCGGCTTTTTTTTTTCAACAAATACATTAACAATATTTAACAAAAACATTTTTAGATGACGGTCTGTCTGTCTGCCAAACAAATGGGAAGCAGTAATTGAGTAAGTGGTAGATATGCTCCGGAATAATCATTTAAATATGTTTTTGTTACATGTTGTTATTGTTTTTGGTCATTACAAAGAAAACCGAACGGTATTTTGGTAATGACGTAATAATTAAGGAAGTCGCTCGAAACGGCCGCATTGAATTGACACTTATACATCGTTGTTACTCATTTATGTGTTACCCACTACCCTGGAATCTGCACTTCAAAAGTATTTGAAAAGTATATTTGTATAAAGTACATTTCTGAACAAACAAAAGCGGTTTTATTCACTAAGTTGGATCATGCCATCTACATAGAATGCCTGGCTATCGGGTGGAAAACATTCTATATAGAGTTTGATACTCACCTAATATTGTTTGAGTGTGCAAATAAGTTCATCCTAACAAATCCCTGAATTTAAGTACCTAATTCATATCTGTATATAATTTAGCGGTTCGGTAAAGTGCCCGATAAAATAAGTATTAAGCATTAAAAAGTTAAATCCTGGGGGGGGTGATTATTTATTCGACTAAAACCCTTCAAGGCGGTGCTCCATCATAGCCGCAGTCAAATGACTGAAACAAATAAAAAAGAAAAAAGGTTAAAAAAATACATACATATATATATATATCAATATATTATAAATTAACTACCAACAAAAATAATTGGTAAGCTAACTCAAAAAATCAACACCAAAATAGCAGAAAAAACGACAGTGAAGGTATGCAGTCTCTTCAAGAAAAATACATTCCGTTTAAAAACACAAACCGTTCATGGCTAAAAAATTTCGCAATTACAAAAACCGAACAAAATTTTTAAAGTTTTAGCAAAAAGAACGCTATTACCTCATACAGGCATCCGCGTGTGCGCCCGTACACACACGCACACACGTTCATGCGCGCACACACGTTCATGCACGCACACACGTGCACTCTCACATGTATATGTATGCATACACAAACAAGCAAAGTTCACAAGTCATAAACACATACACACACACACACACATACATACACACACACACATACATACATCCATATATATATATATATATATATATATATATATATATATATATAAATATAAAAATATGTTAAAAAAACCTCATTTTAAAATATATTATAAAATTATGTATACATGTTCACAAAAAAAAAGGAACCAACCTATACACATACAAAACACCATACACACACACATATACGCATACATACATATATACATATATATACATGTACATATACATATACACACATATACATACATACACACATATATGCATATATACATATATATACGTATATATATATATATACATATACATATATACACACCCATACAAAAC
>NC_142940.1:32668918-32711418 GCF_046866305.1 Octopus bimaculoides
TATGTATCGTAATTTAAGTATCGTAATTTAAATATCGTAAAATGCATACAAATATATTGTTCACCGAAGTATAGACATTACTCTCGAAATATATCTCAATACGTTGGGTACAATGGAAAGATATGTTTATTTTGCTTAAAAAGCCAGTCTACTCTGAGATTTACTCTTATTTGATCACATTACTCATGCTCAGCCGAGGGCAAAACTCTTTTCTGTATATAATAAGCATACATACATACACACGCATATAAGTGTTCGTAAATTGATACACACACACACACACACACACACACACACACACACACACACAAACACACACACACACACACAAACATATATATATATATATATATATATATATATATATATATATATATATATATATATATATATATATATATACATATATATATATACATATATATATATACATATATATATATATATATATACATATATATATATACATATATATATATATATATATATACCAAAAATGGGACAAGAATGCAAAACATCGAGACAATTAGAGGATACAAAAAAGGGACAACAAAGCATTCAGGCAGTCGATACAAAAAAAGGACGGGTCATTCGGAGTTTTCATTCTTCAGTCGAGTTCCAGATAATCTTTGCAATTTCGGCTGGTTATACTCGAGATTGCTCCAATCTGGCCAGCCCCAAGGAAAAACTAAGTTAACAGCACTAGATTACTTGGAAGAAAGCAGCGAATGTATACGAAAACAAAGACGGAAAAAACAGAGAAATGGTACACAAATACAAATGAAGATATTAATAATTGCCTTTCGACTAAGGACGAATTGAATTAAGCTGGCGTGTTTGGAAGTGAATCCTTGCGGCAGGGACATAAGAGATAACAGGCATGGAAAGGAATATAGATGATGCAGGGATGGTAGTCGAACCAAGAAAGAAAGGTCAGGCTTGGCCGAACACCGCTCACGTAGAGAGAGAAGAAAGAGTGGTAGAGGCAGAGAGATAGAAGAATTAGGGAGGGACGAGAAAAAAAGGGACAGAGTGAAGTGAAAGTGGAAGGAAGGTGAGAATGAAGAGAAAGCCAGGAAATGTGAGAGAGGGAGAACGAAAGAAAGAAGAGTGGAAAGAACGAAGTGTGAAGGGACTGATAGAAAGAATGAAAGAATGAAAGAATAATAGAGTCGTACAAAATTTAGATATATATATATATATATATATATATATATATATATATATATATATATATATATATATATATATATATATATATATATATATATATATGTATATATATATATATATATATATATATATATATATATACTTACATATAAGAGACCAAAGTGTAACGTACGCCGCTATATTTGTATAAAAAAGAATACCAAAAATCGGACAAGAACGCAAAACATCCAGACAGTTATAGGATGCAAAAAAGGGACAACAAAATATCCAGACAGACGATACAAAAACAAGGACGGGTCATTCGGAGTTTTCTTTCTTCAGTCGAGTTCCAGACAATATGCTTGCATATCCATGCCCTGGATTAGCATAGGTAATTTATACCAGTAGTAATAATGGATATTCTTATCCCTTAGACATTTCTTCCGACCGCTAACTCTACTTACCTATATATAGATATATATAAGCACACATTAGCGTACAAAATTATGTATAGTTACAAATATCTATACATTCATGTTCACACTCCTTTCTTATATTTTCTGTTTGTTATATCTGACTATATTTTAACATAAGATAATAAAAACTAGTTTGGGTTATCAAAGCTGATATTCCTTCACTTAATAACAACATTGGAAAAATTTTTTTATGAAAATGTTGAAAATATCAACAAAAGTCCAAAAAGAAATTGGCAGGAAAGAATGAAAATCCTGAGCAAACTCTTGTTGAGAGTGGATAATGAATATTTCAGCTATAGCATGTTTTAATGAAAGAAGAGAGCGCAAATTGTAATTCTTTATTAATATAGTTACCTGACATTTTTTGGCTAATAATTCCGAGTTCGATTCCAGGAAGTGACCTGAATAATAATAATAATAACTTTAGGAATGAGAAACCAGGTTGGAAATTTCCCCAAGACACCTGGAGGACAAATATCCGTCAAATGTAAATAATGTACATAATTCCTTATCTCTTAAATATAGGAAAGTTAATTTTATTTTAAACCTTTAAATCTATTAGTGTTATATTAATAATTGTGAAATGACTGGCCTTCCATTATGAGCATGATATTGTATCTAAGTATTTCCATTCTTCATCTTATATCTGTAACAGTATATTCTGCAGTAGTTATATTACTTTTCCATTTTGCACCTAACACCTAAATTCTCTTCTATTCATTCTTGTTCTGCTAACTTAAATATCTAAGTTACCTTTTATTTCTACAACGTTTTTGTGACATGATCCAAAACCTATAATTTTATCGTAATTTTCTCCTTTTTTTTTTTTTTCATCCTGCCATTTGATATCCATAAATTATTATATCTCTTCTAGCTGCAACTCTGCTTCTATTTGATAGACCATATTTAAAACAGAATTCTGCAATGATTTCCTACTTAGAAACAAGAATAGATGCTGATATTTGGTGGTAAAATATGCTTCATACACCTGACTATTTATATTTACGACTTTCCTGAGAGGATAATAAATAGAGTGACCTCTGCTGAAATTATAAACTTATAATTTTAAAAAATGAAACCAAATTCTTATAAACTTTAAACTTGATCCTGTGCCGGTTTTGACACATGCACAACAATATCAACAACAACAATAATAATAATGATCCTTTCTACAATAGGCACATGACCTGAAATTTGGGGCGGGGGGCGGACTAGTCGATTACTTTGTCCCTAGTGTTTAACTGGTACTTAATTTATCAACCCCGAAATAATAATAATAATAATAATGGTTTCAAATTTTGCCGCAAGGGCAGCAATTTGGTGGGAGGGGATGAGTCGATTACATCGACCCCAGTCTTCAACTGGTACTTATTTTATTGATCCCGAAAGGATGAAAGGTAAAGTTGACCTCGACGGAGTTTGAACTCAGAACGTAACGATAGGCGAAATACTGCTAAGCATTTCGTCCAGTGCGCTAGCGATTCTGCCTGCTCTTTGCCTTAATAATAATAATAATAATAATAATAATAATAATAATAATAATAATAATAATAATAATAATAATAATAATAATAATAATAATAATAATAATAATAATAATAATGATGATGATAATGATAATAATAATGATAATAATGATAATAATAATAATAATAATAATAATAATAATAATAAATGCCCGGATGCAGTACCAAGCAGTACCTCTCATGGTTTCTGATCTTAATTGATTGGAAGTGTTATCATGTACGTTGTTTTGTCTTGGTAAATAAGCAAATATTCTGCTTAATACCACATATTTGCTTGTCAATTGTTTGACCTTAGCCAGTTGAGCATGTCCCTTGGTAGCTGACGATATGTGCATCTCTGATCATGGGCAGAACTAGTGGGGGAGCATCATAGCCATGTGTTGAGAGGAATTATTTGGGGTTTGAATAACTCATCTTTGGAAACATGGGTGTTTTGCTCATCATTCTTAAACAAACCTTATTCAGGGACCTTTTGAGCGGGATGGGCTATTCGACCTGAAGAAAATTCTAACTGGGCCCCACCTACGAGGTCATGCGCTGTTTATCTTGATATGAGATCACCATGTCGCGCACATATGATTGTGATGCATATGCCTAGTGTACCCTTATCAGACGGGTAGTCATGATGGGTATAATAGGTTTCGTATATTTTACCCCAGTGTCACTTTATGTCTCTCACATAATAATAATAATAATAATATAATGATGATGATGATGATGATGATGATGATGCCAGCAATATTTTGATTTGCCAGAAGGATATCAGATGAGAGTCCCTGTTTTAGACACGAGCGAGCAATTTTTAGGCTGGTACTCTGTTTTATCGAACCTATACAGATGAAAACAAAATTGACCTAAGCGCAAAACTACAAAACATACTAAAGAAGAAATGGAGAGAAAAATCACACCATGGCCGATCTCCTGCAAGGCTTGACAGAGAAGTGTGCCTAAGTAAAAATCAACTATAGTTCAAATGCTCTGGATTAAAAGCAGAAACGAAAGGACTGATTCTCGGTGCACGAGACCAATGTCTGACCACAAATAACTATAAAAGCAAACTAATGAAAACAGACCCTAACACCAAATGCAGAATATGCAACAAGCACAATGATACAGTTGATCACATCATCTCTGGCTGTCCAGTCCTTGCCAAATCTGTATATATATATATATATATATACAGACATGACCGAGTAAGTAATTATATCAACTAGACAATATACCAACACTACAACATAAAAACTGACAAGAAATGATATAAACATGTGCCACAATAAGGTACATGACAAAGACCAGGCCATAATCATTTGGGATATGCCTGTTCAAACTGACAAAGAAATAATACTAATTCACTGACATATTAATCAAGGATTGGAAAAGAAAACACTTGTTTGCTGCAGAGACATTACCGAGGAAGAAGTGGAGAAATTGTCAAAGTACAAAGATCACGAAATTGAAGTATCCAAGATATGGGGCATGAAGGTGAAAACAATATCAGCAATAAATGCAACATTGGGTATGATAAAAAAAATCATACGAACAAAACGTAGAAGCTATACCTAAACCCTCAACACTACACACTATCCAAAAGCTAGCCCTGCTAGGAACATCCTACGCAAGACACTATCAATTCAATAGTACAACCCAAATAAAACAATCCACAAATACAAGGCACATTCTATACAGTAAATATCCAATAAAATAAACCCCTATAACATGTACTCCACAAGCCGGATATCCAACAGAATAACGTAACTTGCATTATACACAATATAAACACTAATACAACAAAAGCCTGCCGCTAAACCCCGTAACAAAATAAACTGATGCAATATAATACGAGAAGAGTTTGCACTCTCCCCAACAACAAAAAAGAACACACAATATTGCACATACATCAGTAACACGGTAGTGTTGCTGGTGATACAGTAGAAGGTTGCCTGAAACTATCGATTGTAGAAGAACATCGGCACTATTAGCTCTCTTTGGGTGTTTGCCATTTGAGGAGTTTTTCTTGTCGTTTTTCAGTAAGAATATCTAAGGCAGCAGTTTTAGTAGGGGTTTTCATACGCTTAGCTTTTTCTGTGCTTGTTTCTAGTACCTCTAATTCTGGAATTTGTTGTATTTGGAATTCCCTTAGTATTCCTTTGCCTGTTTTGTTACTGAGTAAGATGCTTTCTTGTTTTCATACTTTGAGACAAATTTTAATATCCAGTCATCAAAGTTTTTCAGGTAGGTGTCTAGGCCAATTGTGGCAATCTTCATTGTTAATTCCAGTTGTAAAAGTCCACGGCCACCCTCTTTTCTTGGCAGGTAAAGTCGTTGTATATCTGCCTTAGTGTTGTGTATTTTATGCATTGTCAACAATTTTCGTATTTTTCTGTCAATATTGCATATTTCAGTAATTGACCAGTTAATGATATTGAAACTGTAAGCCACGACAGGTATGGCTAAAGTATTTATTGCTCCGATCCTGTTTCTTGCTATCAACTCTGTCTTGAGTATTGCCCTTAACTTGCGATAACATTCTCTTCTGATTCTTTCCCTTATCCCTGAATGTTTGATTTCGTCCCCTTCAAATACCCGTAGGTATTTGTAGCTCTCAGCTGGTTCTAACTACTTTATGACATTCTACTGGTCAAGATTAACGTTGGATGTTCCTGTCATTTTCCTTTTGATAAAGGTAGCTTTTGCACATTTATCGAGGCCAAATTGCAACCTGATGTCATCACTGAATTGTTTAACAATTGCTAGTAAGCCCTGTAGTTGTTGCTCATTTTTTGCAAAGTGCTTTAAATCACCCGTGTAAATCAGATGATTTATATTTTTATCAAACATTTTATAGCCGTATTGTACATCAGCGACAATTTCGAGAGAGGCATTAAGGCTAGACAAACGAGGCGTGGTGATAGAGAGTCACCCTGGAAAATGTCACATGAAATTCTTACATTTGCATTATTATTATTATTATTGTTGTTGTTGTTATTGCTGTTGTTGTTGTTGTCGTTGTTGTCATTATTCTTATTATTATTATTCTTCAGTAGTTTTATTTTTATAACGTGCTTTCACTTCACTACCGAGCGCAGCTCTGGGCGCCTTGGGTATGTGCTGTGGTTTGCTGTGATGCTCTTATGGTTACTGGGTTACTGTATTGAAAGTGTTTTGCGTAGGCTGTGTGCAGTGCCCAGTAGTGCAACTTTCTGTATGTTATATATATTTGTAAGTCCTGGTGTTTTTATGTATTTGTCTGAATATTTTTTTATTATACCTAAGGCGCCTACTATGATAGGAATTGTTTCTGTTTTTAGGTTCCACTATCGAGTTATTATTATTATTATCATTATTATTATTATTATTATTATTATTATTATTATTATTATTATTATTATCATTATTATCATCATCATCATCTTCATCATCATCATTATTATCATTATTATTATTATTCGGGAGCCAGCTGGCAGAATCATTAGCACGCTAGGCAAAATGTTTAGCCACTTTTCGCCCGTCTTTACATTCTGACTTCAAATTCCACCGAGGTCAACTTTGCTTTTCATCCTTTCGGAGTCCATAAATTAAGTACCAGTTACGCACTGGTGTCGATGTAATCGACCATCCCTCTCCCCCACAATTTCAGGCCTTGTACTTATAGTATAAAAGATTATTATTATTATTATCATTATCATTATTATTATTAGTAGTAGTAGTATTATTATTATTATTATTATTATTATTATTATTATTATTATTATTATTATTATTATTATTATTATTATTATTATTATTATTATTATATTTATTATCATCATCATTATTATTATTATTATTATTATTATTATTATTATTATTATTAATATTCAGGAGTCAGCTAATAGAATCCTTTGCACGCTGAGTAAAATGTTTAACCGTATTTCGTCGACCAAAGTCGACTTTCTCTGTCATCCATTCGGGATCGATAAATTAAGTACCAGTTGAGCATTGGGGTCGATGTAATAGACCTATAATCGGGGTCGATGTAATCGACCTATAATCGGGGTCGATTTAATCGACCCAACATTGCTGCCCTTGTGGCAAAATTTGAAACCATTATTGTTATTATCATTATTGATGATGATCATCATCATCATCATGATCGTGATCGACACAATGGGTGATTTACATTGGACATAGCACATAAACGAATACAGAAACAGTTGAGATTTCGTTCGACTGAAAACGAAAACATATTACAAGAAAATATCAACGAGGAAGTTGGAGCAACCACCTTGGGTAATTGGTAATTTGAAATATTCCAAGTTTACTCTGACGTATCAAACGCAAATTTAACTTCACTCCAGTGCCATTTCGAGTCATCTTTCATAAAATTTACTGAAATGCACCATTTCCTTCTCTTTCCTGTGCAATATATTTATAGTAGTACTTGAAGAAGTTAATGAAGGTTTTGCACTCAAACATGTTTTATGGACATTTTTTTTTACATAATCACCCGTGAAATAACCTGTTTTATTGCTTAGAATATATTCCTATACCGTTTTCGTCTTTTATGCCCTTATCTTCTAATTCGTTTCATTTTATATCGTCTCTTGATTTTTTGTTTTCTTATATTTTCGGTTTCCAGGCAAGTGGGATATATATTTTATTCTATTCTATTTTATGTTTCTCACTTAACAGCTACGCAATAATTCTGGTTTTAAAATTCCGAGAGAGCAGATACATCTTTCATAATTTCTATTCACTTTTTATCTTCATTTGTTTTTTGTTCTTTATTTTTAGTACTCTTTATCTCGTTTGTTTTCGTTTTTGTATCTCTTTTATTTTATATTTTGATCATTGTATGATGAATAATATCCAAAGCGATTTTATAATGGTTTGTGCTGATATATTCGGCAAGATGATTTTTTTTTGCTCATAATACTCCATAATGTCTTTTTGAAGAGCAGTCACATTGGCCAATTCCTTAATATCTTTATTCTTATTTATGACAACGATTTCCAGAATCACCTTTCAGACATTTATTCTACTCACACTAACTTATTTAATTTATATCTTATACTTTATTTATCTTTTAATTTATATTATACAGTATTCGTTCGAAGTGACTCATTCGCCATTCAACAGTCAGAAATTTGGAGGAAGGGGGGCAGTCGACTAAACAGATCTGAATACTAGATTGGCAGTTTATTTTATCGACCCTGGACAGTTGACAGTCGAAGGTGAACTCAGAATGTAATGTGCAAGAAAGCATTTTCACTGATGTTCTGACGATTTCGCCAATTCACTGCCCTCTGTTTCTAACATAGGCACAAGGCCAGAAATTTGATTGAGAAGGGTGACGAGTTAGTCGAGTAAACTAATCAGAGTAACTGACATGTAATTTATTTTATCGACCCGGAGAAATAAAAGGCGAAGTTAAATTTAGCGGAATTTGAACTCAGAGTGTAAGAAGTTGGAAAAAATACGACAGAATATTTTGCCTAGGCTATACCGATTCTATCAATCCACTTTTATGATAGTAGTAGTAGTAGATGGGCCCCCACCGTACTTGATGGGTACTTATTTTGTCGACCACAAAATCCGTCCCTCGGCGGAATTTGAAATCAGAAGGTAGAGACTTGGAAGAAAAGTTGCAAGGCTATTTGTATGACGCGCAGACGATTCAGCCACCTGGCCGCCTTACTAGTAATAATAATCCTTTCTATTATAGGCACAAAACTTGAAATTTTGCGGGAAGGGACAAGTGGATTACATTGACCCCACTACTCACTTGTACTTATTTTATTGACTTCGGAAAGATGGAAGGCAAAATCGATTTCAGTGGCATTTGAAATCTGAATGTAAAGCCGGATGAAATGTCACTAAACATTTTGCCCGGCGCGGTAACGATTCCCAGTTCGCCATCTTAATAATGATAATAAGAATAAGAATAATGTACGCATACGACACACAATCTATATATAGGTGTAGCTGCATATTTAAATAGCTATGCATAATTCAGTGTATTTTAATACCTAAGTAATAGCAAAAATGACTTTTTACTTATGAAACAAATCAATCATTTTCATTATTCCTTTATTCTTAAAAAAAATGAACAACGAATGCTTTATGTATTACAGGGGTGGAGGAAAGCGGATGTAAGTAAAACCTGATCAACGTGTTGAAAAAAAACTATTTTAGGCCTAATGCATCGTTTCCATCATATTTTCACACTTTTATGCTGTCTAAATAAGCTGCTATACACAATTCAGTTCAAATCGAATGTGATAAATTATGTAGAAAATTTTCCTAGAAATAAAACAAACGAAAGATATTTTGGCCTTCTAACAGGATGAAAATATCTTTCGGCTATTTATTTCTAAAATATCATTCCGGTAAAATTGGTGCAATGAAGAAGAAAAATTGAAAATGTTTAAAGGAGATAAATACAATTTCCGAAAGAAAAGCAAAATGGCTAGATCTGGGCAATTATCTTCATCATTGAGCGGTGAATCAATGAAGGACAGAAATTTTTATTTCTGCAAATATAATCATTTTAATGTAAAGATGATTACACATAATTTGGAAGTCTTTATTAATCATACATCATGGAATTATCACTTCATAAAGTGCAATAGCTTTATTAATGAGAACTAAACCAAAAACTCCTCAACGACTGACCGATGAGTTTGGAAGGAAAATTTGTGCTTTTCACAAGACTAATTAGGCTTAAGAAAAAAATCTTGTTTTGGATGGTCTCAGATAATAAACATGATGTTGTAAGCAATAAATTTACAGATATAAAATATACTAAAACTATTATCACTAAGATCATTAGACACGTGAAGCAGTATCATATATTTATATCAGCATGTTCTACTCATGGAACAAAGTTGCTCGATATGTTAATTCATAAAATAAAATTAATTTAAAGAACTTTGACCCAACGATGTCATGTTAATGATGAGAAGTGGATGAAAAGGAAATAATACTTTGGGTTAAAAACAAGTTGGGTAAACATTCAACAGTACTTAAAAATACCTTTTTCTATTTGTCTAGAATTCCTCTAGAGCTCACAAGACAATCAAACAAGTGAGGGAAAAAACACAATCGGTTATTAGACCCGGCAGTTAAAATTACTTGCAGCCTCTCAGTGTTTCTATAAATAAAACTTTTGTTCTAACAATAAACTCTTTATTGCATTGATAAACGGTTTATTCTAAATAACCTTTTTATTAAATGAAGTAACCCTTTAAAATTTTAATGAGAGAAAAATGAAAGAACTGTATACAGCAGACAGATTTTACTATGATCCTCAACTGGGTGAAGGAAGAGATTGAATTGCTCAGGAGTGCATGTGGGGGAAGTATTTTTGGGAGAAAGTAAGAAAAGACAGTCGAATGGTCGTAAAGTGCTTCATACCGCCTTACCGATCGGGAAGGGCAGATTGTTTTTCCCTTCTGGTAACTATAACAAAAGAGATTGTATACTAAACAAGATTAAAAGGACTGATGACTGAAACTTTCTTCTTAGGCCAAGTTCTCTTTCTTTTCTGTGGTTCCATTTGCGAGGCAGGCAAGACGGAGATATCACAGTAAATTTTCTGAAATGTATTTGAGTGACGAATATGTTCTGATAGAAAGGCCCTACCCTTAATGTGAGCCTGAGCAGCACAGCTAGGACAGAGCACATGCTTTTGTGGATAAAGGTAGATCTCAATTCTCTGATTCATCCTAATATCTCTCTTTTGAAAGGTTTTATGTCATATGTTTGTATTTTTTTTCAGGCTGGGTTAGCAAGCCCACTGTTTTAGTAATCTGTTCTCTTACTGTTCTGTCATTCGTCGTCCCTCTGGCACATAAAGAAATTATTATTATTATTTTATGTTTGACTTTTGCTTTGCATTTGTACAAGTTGGCTCCAAGTCTCACCCAGAAACCTCAAGAGACAACAAGTTAGAAGTTCATGTAGGTGTTATGCCTAGGGTACCATATATTTGGTTTTGTACATAGTGTTGTTCTAGAGAATTCTAAGAAACCATAAGAAAATTATGTTTGTTTCAAAATTTGAGATTACATAGAAAGTATTTTACGTAGGATATGGGCAGTTCCCATGAGCACTATCTTTTGACTTTCTGCCATTCTGGGGTTTCCTGGTATCCGAGCTAGGTAGGAATCAGTCCCTTTTGCTATCATTCCTAGGGCACTTATGACAACAGGTATTATTTTAGTCTTCAGGAACCATATTTTGCTAATTTCTATTTCAAGATCTTTATACTTGTTTATATCGATTGAGACAGTCATATCAATGAGGAGGCATGATTTTTGTCTGAAGTCTTTCAATCTGATGTCTGGCCTATTTGCATCTGTCTCTCTCTCTCTCAGTTTGAATGGTGAAGTTCCAGTGGAGTGAGATGGGATCATTTTCAAGCACTGGAGGTGGTTTGTGTTCCCACCAGTTTTTCTGATGGGGTAAGTCCATGTTTTTGCAAATTACCGAGTGAATATATTGTGAAGCTCTATCATGTCTGTTGAGATACTCTGTAAGCGCAAGAAGACTGCACTTGGAGACAACATGATCAATGGTTTCATTTTGTTGTCGACATACACGACATGTTGGGAAGCTGCCGTTCTTTAATATGTTGGCCTGGTAATTCCTTGTAGGTAGGCATTGATCTTGGTCTGCTATGATAAACCCTTCTGTTTCAGATGTTAAGCCAGAGGCCATTATTATTATTATTATTAGTAGTAGTAGTAGTAGTAGTAGTAGTAGTAGTAGTAGTAGTAGTAGTAGTAGTAGTAGTATTGTTATTATCATCCTCATTATGATCATCATCATAATTGGTAGTATTATTGTTATTGTTGTTGTCATTATTATTATTATTATTATTATTATTATTATTATTATTATTATTATTATCCAATTTTGTGTAGTTTACACCACACGACTTGTAACCTTTCTTTGTAATTCCCGCTTACCCTGACGCCTCTATGACAAATAAAAGAAATCCTTATAATAATTATTATTATTATTACTGTCATCATCATTATTACCACCATTGTCTAATTTACTGTTATTTCTGTTGTTTTGCCAACTCTGTAATAATTATTTTCAATTTATGTCTGAATGTATTTCCAGCATATTTACTTATTAGATTTTTTTATTCATCACCACCATTGCCACCACTACCATTTCTACCATCGCACTCGTTCTACACAAATTAACACCCCACTCTCATTAAACCTCTCCCACCCTACACCTTACATGATCTAAACAACTATTATCATTATGTATCTATATGTTTTCATTTCATCTAATTATTTTTTCAGCATATTAGACATTTGAAAGAGAAAAATTTATCTTGGATGAAATAAGAAAATAAAAAACAGTAAATTAATTTTCGAAAAAATAAAAATCCTATAGTGAAATTTTAATTGTGTCAGTATCCATTTTTTCAGGTACTTTCTTTTTTTCTTTCGATGCATTTATTTAATAATGTATTGTATTTATTTGATTATTTTATTTTAATTTCTTCAGCAATAAACTCTCCTTTCCTTTATTAATTACAAACCATTTATTTAAATCTAATAGAATAGTCCTTAGTGTTTTGGAAGGCGGCACCAATTGTTGAAGAGAAATTAAAACAGAAAAGCAAAAGATTTCTTCTGATTTAAATCACGCGCGCGCGTACATGTATGTATATACATGCATACATACATATACACACACACACATACAAACATATATATATTTACTTTTTCTTAAGTTACATATATATATATATATATATATATATATATATATATATATATATATATATATATATATTTGTATATATATACATGTATATATATATATATATGTATATATATATATATATATGTGTGTGTGTGTGTGTGTGTGTGTATGTATATATATATATATATATATATATATATATATATATATATATATATATATATATATATATATATATATATACCAAGATAGCAAACATCAAGATTTCCCCCAACAACGAAAGATAATAATTTCCAGTGAAATTAATTTTTAATTTCTCCAGCATTCGCTAGCAATTACCACTAATGGTTTCTTTCGCCAAAACAAACTTTGAATCTGTTCTACGAATTTTCCTTCTACGTCATTAAAGCACCACCTACCTAACTTCTCGTGGTTCATGCCGAGTTACATTTAGCTGCTCCGTTCGACATAATTTTGAGGTTTTTGTTTTGGGATTTGCTGATTTCAACAATGTGATTTAATTATAAAATTGTTTCTGTTCTTGTTGTTGTGGTTGCTGCTGCTGCTCTTGCTGCTGCTGCTGCTAACATAACATTCTGATATTGCTACTCTTGTTCAACCCTAGGAAAGTTCTGATCGAGCCTAACTCTCCACCAAAAGCGTTTGATCTGTGTACAACCAGTAATATTGCATATCATGGGCGATATTATACTATGTCTCCTTCCTTCCTCAAAACTTGAGATAGATGCGGCTGCCATTTTGTGGAGTGGTGGGTAGTTGTGATGGTCAGTAGTACTAGTGGTGATGTGACTGAGACTGTGGGACTGGCGGTGGTGCCAGTGATTGCAGTAGTGGTACTAGCAGTAGTAGTTGTGGCGCTGGATTATAGTAGTAGTAAGAGCAGTGGGACTGATAGTGCCGGTGTTAGTGGTGGTGGTGGCAGTAACAGCAACAGTAGTAGTAGTAGTTGTTGTTGTTGTTGTTGTTGTAGTTGCAGCAGCAGCAGCACCAGCAGCAGCACCACCACCAGCAGCAGCAGCAGTAGTAGTAGTAGTAGTCTCATTTGTTGTTTCGACTTTTTGTCATCGCAACCGTCATTACAGCTGCTTCGGTTGCTGCTGCTGCCTCCGTCTTTGTCGTGGGTATTGTTGTTGATGATGATGGCGATCATGACGATGATGATGATGATGACGACGACAATAACGTATTTTGGGATAAAGAAATTAACTATACAAAAATAGTCTGAGAAGATTTTTTCTTTAAATTTCCTATTTTTTTTTAATTTTTGCTTACTGTATTTTTTTTTTTTTGAAGCAATTATGTTTCAATTTTCACCATGTCATTTCAGCCTATTTTAGCAACTTTATCTCAATATTTTCATCGTTAAAAGGAAATGATTGCCGTTATTTGCGCCAGACAAAATGCGTTCATTTTTTCCCTCCTTTGTTCTAAGTTCGAATTCCGACGAAGTCAGCTATTTTAATCCGTCCTGGGGCTCGATAGAGTAAACTACTATTGAAGTATTGGAATCTATCTAATCGGTTCATCCCTCCCTTTGTATTGCTGGTTTAGCGTCCAAATAAAAATAATGAAACGCCAGGCAAAATGCTTAGCGGCATTTCGTCCGTCTTTAAGTTCTGAGTTCAAATCCTGTCCGTCCTTACGTTCTGAGTTCAAATTATGCCGACGTCGACTTTACTTTTCATTCTTTCGGGGTCGATAAAATAAGTATTAGTTGAGTACAGGGATCAATGCGATCGACTTACCGCCTCACCTGAAACTGCTGACCTTGGCAGTGTCATTGGAGCGTCAAGCAATCTATCCTGCGACAAACAATCTATCCAGCAACTATGTTTCGTATATGAGAGAAATATTTCGGCTTCCTTAAGTGACTAAAATCAAAAAGAAACATCATTCTTTTTTCTTTTCTTGCAGTTTTCTAAATCTTGTTCGGCAATGACCTCAGACTTAATCCTTCCTCATAGGGAGTTTGCTGATGCACGTCCAATTATTTGCTGCTGCTGTTGTTGTTGTTGTTGTTGTTGTTGTTGCTGTCATTTTACGAGCATGAGCTTCGACAGTGGTATGTGATTCTTCTTCACGGTTGATGAATGTTTTTCTTCGTTTATTTTGTAAATAAAGGACTTAGTTGGTATGATAACATCTCCTCTGCTTTTTAGACATGTCTTAATTTCTGTAAATATAATATCACTTACTACAACAAAGGAGAAAAACAAAACAGAGGAACAGAAACTTGTTTGGAACCAAAGGAAAATAATGTTTTTCCACAATAAAAGATGCATGAAAATACCGACATAATGAAACCAGACAACCAAAGCACAGTGATTTCATTATCATTAACAACAGCAAACACTCAAACACACAACTTAGCGATGTTGTTATTTTGAATTGTGTAAAAAAAATATATTAACAGTATTTCAGTGAAAAGCAATAACATTATAAACAACACGTTTGACAACAATAAAAACAACCATAATGACGCCGGCGAGAACAAAAACAACAATATTCGTAGATACACGCACATATTGTCAAACGAAAGTATTTTGAGCAGAGGAGAAGTTTCAGCTTTTGCGAGCGTCCTCTTCACATAATGGTCATATGCAACATTTAAGTAAGCGAAACGACTTCATGGCAAATTTATAACATACAAACAGATGTTTCTTTTCTCTAAACAATCACCTAGACACGAAGAAGAAGAAAGTATCTTGTCGAAGCCAAAATGGTTTTCTATATGCCCTCCAAAGACCAACTTAAGGCCAACCTCACCGCCGCGTGGAACTAAAAGTTCTACATAGGCAGAAGGAAGACATGTTGTACAACATATATTGTTTTTAGAACTGAGTGTAGAGTGAGAGCAGAAACTCAGTACATGACACACCTGCCCATAAGCTGGTCCTACGGTATTTGGGACAGATTAAAACGAGGCTAAGCCCACAGAGTATTGGTCACAATGTCTACCCCTGAATCATAATCATTTTACTTGCACAGAACGAGCAAGTGGTCAACGCTGATTTGACGCGGAACATATAAGCCCTCGTAACACTACAACACCACGAAATGGTCTCAGAGTTGTTCCCAGTAGTGGTACCAGAAGAAATACTTTTAAGAATGATTATTCAAAGCAGAAACTCAGCTAAAGATATGGCACAAAAAGTCGTTTAAGAAATTTCTGTCGAGATGTGCCGAAAAGGAGAAAGCAACAACAGCATCAGCAGACCACGGGGCTGCTGCTTCTAAAACAACATTAATTACTAATCTGGAGACGTTGGAAAAGATTGTCCTAACTTTTAGAGGCTCAGAGGTCTGTTCCCCTTTAACCCCAATCCTCTACCACAGTAGCAGGTGAGCAGTGACGTGGTGTATTCTATCCGACGGAATTGCTATTTTCTCACTTCTAAGCGAGTGACTTATCTGAAGTGAAAACAAATATGCATACTTACATAATAATTAGCTTGAATAATGGAGCAATTCGTCTTACTACAATTGTTTCGTCGACATTTTAACAGAAGATTATTGCTGCAATATTATTATAAAATATACAAAATAATATATCAAATCAGTATTCTTTTATCAATACCGGAAAATATCGACTCAACAGGTTTGCATATAAAATTGATTTGCTGAATGAACCTGTACTTCACACAATATATACCCCTCATTGAAAATGTCCTTATTTTATTAACATGTGAAAGCTAAAACAGAAAAAAAAAAACATAAACTACAAATGCAAATCAACTAATCTAGAAATAGGATAAATCAAAGAGAAGAAAAGGATAAATGGAAAATAAATAAATAAATAAAATAAATGCATACATAAATGATATACGGTAATAGATCTTGGTGTCTCAAGAATCATATGTCTATTAATAGCTTGTATATTCTCTAAAGTCATTAAGGTGGCTGACACCAGAATTCATTATCTACTTCGTAATTTGATACTGCTCTTTGTTACCTAGAGTTAATTGTCAAAAGTTTCTCGCCACCGATTGATTTACTAGCAAACTGCTAGTAAAAATATTTATCATGTTCTCCCATTCTCACGAACACACAAACTAGTATTTCTCTAGGCAGATAAAAGTAAGTTATAGCTAGGATGTGTTTTTTCTGAATAAATAGATAAATCAAGAGAATAATTAAAATTATGTAGAATGTTCAGGGAATGAGAAACCAATTCTCATATTATTATCTCTACACGTATAATGTTAAAAATAATAAATAATGCATAGCAACTAAATTAAAATTATCAGAAACTAAAAAAAAATAGTGTAGTATTTATATAGTCATTCACGCATACACCCATACACTCACATATTTACACCGTTACAGAAATACCAAGGTAAAGACAGACACACTTGTACACTCATAAACATATTCTTTTACACATACAGATGGATAGATAGATAGATAGATAGATACATTTCTTTTATTAGCCACACAGGGCTCAACATAGAGGGGACAAAATACAAATGTAGAGTTTTTCTTTTCGATGGGGACGAAAATAAAGTTAAAAAAATTAAAATGGGGATAACGATGAAAAGGCATCGAGAAAACGTTTGGGATATGTACAAAAAAAATGAAAATATTACAAAAATTTCCCAATAAATGGGGAGGTTATCCGTGGAAAGAAAAACCTACGGAAAATACGACGGTAACTTCGGTCCTTAGTGTCACAATTTGTTAAATAAAATTTCTTTTATTTATGAAAGAAACGTAAGTAACTCTCTGTTTACAAAATCTTAACTGTTTTATAGAATCATGCTCGAAGTGGCTTCGTCATTTATACGTGCCATTGTTGCTACATGTATCCATCTTTTTTCGAAACATTTGCTAGACAACACTTGCCTCTCTACTCTCACCTTCCTTTTCAAGTGATACTTGAAAAAGTTGATGAGAGATTGACCAGAGAGGAAAGTATTTGTCTTTAATCCTTTCAGACGCGTCCACCAGATGCATTCTTTCGCCATAGCCACAAGTACAATAAATACAGCTCTTCCTTCCCGTTTAAAGGAAGGAGGCGTGACGATATTGACGATAGACTCGGTTGATAAACCGACTCGTCCCACACGTGACAGCAGTCGTTCGACATAAGCCCACAGCTCCGAAATGGTTGGACACTGCACGAATGCGTGCAGAACGGTTTCGACGCTCTGACCGCATCTCGGGGAGGTTGGCCCCGCATTTCGCGAGCCGTGTCTATAGAGCTTATCCCGAACGGGTAGCGCTTCTCGGTAGCAATGCCAGGCCAGAGATCTCTGGAAGTTGTCCATAGGTCCCGGCCCGAAAGTCGTCCTGAACAGGCGGGTCAGGTATTCCTCGTCGACGCCCAGGTTCGCCCCGAGATCGTCGTCGTACCTGCCCTCCACTAATCCCCTATAGGATGACGTCGTTGTGATGCAGCCGCTCAAGGTCGACCCGGGACGGCAAAGTTGTTGCAGAGCAACGCGACACGCACGGTGCCATTCGCCATTCCTCGGCCTCTTTTTGATCCACGACTGCAGCTCGGTCATGGAGACGAACTGCGGGAAAGCGCGTCGCACAAATGACGACCACACCTGCTCACCGTAGTCTACGTAGAGCCGGAGATGTTGCAGTCACAGCGCATGTCCGCGCATCATCAACCACGGCATGTCCAGCCCTCCTTTCAGCGGGTGTTGGCAACAAACGGATCGCCTCACCATCGGAACGTTTCCTTTCCACAAAAAGCGGAAGAGGATGCGCTCCATTTCGGTGATGGCGCGATCGGGACAAGGCACGACGGTCAGACGGTATTCGATGACGGACGCGGTGTACGCGTTCGCCACCTCCGCCCGACCTTTTAGGGACAGCTTACTCTCGGACCATTGCCGGCAGAGAGTGGCCACCCTACTCGTTATCTCGTCCCAGTTCTTCTCCGTTTGCAGGTCCGGACCGAACTAGACTCCGAGCAACTTGACCGGACCGTCCGTCCAGCGTCCCACTACTGAGGCGCTGCCCGACGGTATGGGCTTGCTTCTCCAGGTGCCGAGCAGCAAACCCACCGACTTATCCCGGTTGATTTTCGCTCCCGTCACCGCTTCGTAGTCTTTCAGCGTCTCGCCGACAAGCTCGATGTGCTCGTGGCTAGAGGCTATGACGGTGACGTCGTCCGCGTATGCCGACACGCTCGTCCCGCACCCCAGTTCTCGCAGGATGCCCCTCAGCGTCGCCAGCTTCCGCAGTAGTGGCTCGAGAGTCAATACGTACAGGAGCGGCGACAGAGGGCATCTCTGACGGACCGAATGTGCAATGTCGAAGGGTCCCGATAGACATCCATTGACGCGAACAACCGAACGGATGCCTGTGTACAAGGCAGGCATCCAGTCGCGAAAAACGGGACCGAAGCCGGCCGTTTCGAGGACGGCCTTCAAGTATCGATGGTCTACCCTATCGAAAGCTTTCGATTGATCCAAATTGATCAGGGCCCCACCCATGCCAGGTTCCTTAACTACCCTCTCTATGATGTAGTGCATCAGATGGAGGTTGTCATGGATGCTCCGGTCCGGCACGGCGCACGTCTGCTCCGTGCCGACCAGTTTCTCGCTGACAAGCGCCAACCGCTTGGCTAACACCTTGGCCAAAATTTTCAAGTCTGCATTGAGCAGAGTGATGAGCCTAAAGTTATCTATGGCGTCCCCCTTGTTTGGATCTTTCTTCAGCAGCGTTACCGCTCCTCGGCTCACAAAACCGGGAACGCTCCCGTTCTGCTGCCAGTTACAGTACACGGCCGCCAAGACGTCTCCAAACAAGTCTGGCATACAGTTGTAAAGCTCGTAGGACAGACCATCCAAACCCGGAGATTTGTCCGTCGAGCAACCCGCCATCGCGTCCCTCACCTCCTCCGCCGTGATGATCCCTTCGCAGTACTCCGCCTCTCTTGCCGAGAGTCGTGGCAAGCTGTGCAGGTAGACACTAAAGTCCACTCTGCCTTCTCGCTCGCCACTCCTCCCGAACAGTCGGGCAAAATGCCGCTGAAACGCCTCGCACATCTTGCTCGGCTTGAGCAATTCGTGCCCCTGTTCGTCTACCAGAGACCGGATGGTGGCTCTGTTACCCCGCTGCGCCTCCGCCACCCGGGCCTCTCGCGCGGCTCCAGCACCTTCATTCCTCAGAGCACGCATCCTTGCCCTGACAGCACACCCTTCGTGTTTAGCATTGAAGTGTTGGTCGAGGGCCAACCTCGCCGCTAAAACATCGGATGCGATGCCACTTCGCAATGCCTCTTCTAACTTTATCACTAGCACCCCCTCTACTCTGTTCCTCTCTACAGCTAGTGCCCTGCTATACCTTATTGCTTCCGCCCTCACTGCTCTCTTGAGGGCAAACCACCATTTGTTGTTGACGATGGCTCCCGTCAAAGCCCTCTTTACTAACGTGCTAATCCGGTCTCTGAAAACCTGTCTCGACGGGAAAGACGCGTTTAGTTTCCAGTAACCGGGACCCTACCTATGTGCCTTATCTAAGTCTAGCGTACACGTCACAAGTTTGTGATCCGTGTAGCTGACTATGTAGAATTGTGGACATCCTAAACTATCTCTATCTATTGTCCTACACACTATCCTATCTAGATACGATCTCGACGACCCAATGCGGTTGCTCCAAGTCCACGTTAGCACATTTGGGTGATCGAGTCGGTACCTGTCAGACAACTGGAAGCGTCTGAGCAGGTCTCTGAGGCATTTGCATCCCCTTCTAGTTTTGTCACTCCCCACGTAGTCTAGATGCGTGTCCAAGGTAGCATTCCAATCCCCCACTAAAAGTAAGGGACGAGACGTTCCCAGGAATACTTCTAGACGTCGAAAGAAGTCCGACCGACCTGTTAAAGGAGGCACATAAACTGCCAGCAGCCGAAAAGCGCCTCCATTGCTGCCGTCCACATCTAGGA
Organism: Octopus bimaculoides; assembly: GCF_046866305.1. Classification (NCBI taxonomy): domain Eukaryota; kingdom Metazoa; phylum Mollusca; class Cephalopoda; order Octopoda; family Octopodidae; genus Octopus; species Octopus bimaculoides. The sequence continues at coordinate 32,689,705 of NC_142940.1, forward strand.
TAACCAGTCTACCCTCCGGGTCCGTAAATATCGTCTTTACTTGGAGATCCAGACTCTTGCGAAAAAGAACCGCCGTGCCACTACCGCCCATCCCCGGCAGACAGGGAGAAAAATAAATGTTAAACTGTCCGCCAAACATGGACTTTAGGGCCCGCGGTTCATGGAGTCTGGTCTCACTAATGGCTATGATATCCAAATTGTGTGACTTGATGTCATTTAAGAGGTGCCCTTGTTTCCAAGGGGACCCCAAGCCACGCACATTCACACAACCGATCTTCACCATGATTCTATTTAAATATGTGCTTTAAAGCACAAAACAAAAGGAACAGAGAGTTACCGTTCGAAAGTTCACTTGTTCCCTTTAGGAGGCAATTATACAGTATTTTTGCCAAGTATTTTTGGCAACCCCCTACCGCGTTGGGGTAGAGGGTTTTTAAAGTATGGTGTAATGTTGGAGTCACATGATAAATTTTTATATATTTTGGTGGCGTCGTGTATGGGTGATTGTTTGCTTTTATATCGTTTTCTGTTGTCTGTTTTTGTATGTATGTAGTTCATCAATTCTTTGTTTCTGGTGTCTATTGCTGTGAGCACGTTTGTTGCATTTGTTTTTGTGGTGTTTGCGGTATGTTTGGAGATGATGGTGGTGGTTTCGGGAGATGTATATCTCCCTGCTTTGTTTGTGTTTGTGTTTGCTTTCGCCCTTTTCTTGCTCCGTTTCCTCTTTCCATTTGTAGCTATTTTCCACTCCTCGCCACTCTCTTCCTCTGACGAGAGTTCTGCGGAGTCGGAAAGAGGTAACGGCAAATTTTGTGCGTCTGTGTGTGTTTCTGTGAGTGTTTGTGTTGCTGTTTTTGTTGGTGTTGGCTGCTTGTTATTTGTGTGTGGCGTATGTGATATGGGGGAGGGAGAGGCAGTCTTTGAATTTTCTTTTTCTTTCTCTGTTTTTGCAGTTTCTGTTGTCTTTTCTGTTGTGGTTATTGCTGATATTTCTGTTGCTGTTTTTTGTGTTGATGGTGGTGTTGGTAGTAAAGCTTTTCTGTTGGAGGTATTTGGTAGCTGCTCCTGTTGTTGTTGTTGTTGTTGTTGTTGTTGTTGTTGTTGTTGTTGTTGTTGTTTTTGTTTAGCGGCCAGTGGGCAGTCCTTTTTCAGATGTGCCTCGCTGTTGCATAAGTAACAGCGAGGCCGCCTGCCCTCTACCACCACATACAGCTTATGGTCCTCCGCCAGTCTAATGTTTGGAGGAATCTTCTGTGAAGCCTCTTCCGTGATGTGGAGAAGGACTTCCAGTTCCCCCCCCCCCCAGTTCTTTTCCTCTACGACCGCAATCTCCAAAATATTTGCCTCCTCCATTTCGAGGCATACGGCCGATATTACCCATTGGGTGTCCACTTCTGATGGCACGTTCTTTATAATTACTTTGGTCACTCTCTGTCCAAGATAACTCGGTATCATCACCAAATTATCTGTGTGGAGAGAGAGTGTCGAAAATTGCTTCGCTAAATTTTCATTTAGGAAGCGCACCTGTACCGTGGCAAATTTACGTCCCCACGTGACATGTTCTTGATGAGCCCATAAGGGCCTAAGGCACTTCTCAATCTTTTTTGTGTTAAAATTTTCTGCACGTCTGGTTTTTGTGTTTAACAGTTTATAAATAATGCATTTTTTGTTTTTTTGTTCTATTATTTCTTTGGGTATATTTATTTTAACATCATCGCCTTCTTTCGTAAGAAGGGATTTTGTGTTTTTAATTTATTGTTGTGTGAATGTCACTATTTTCCTTTTTTCTTTTATAGCATCGGCGAAATTTGTTTTTGTTGTGCTGATGGACATGTTCTTTGGAATATTTTTGTTTATGTTGGTGTTGGTACTACCGGGTTCAAAAGTGGTGGTAGTGGCAGCAGAGTTTGTTGAACAGGTGGTGGTGTCGGTGCTGACGGCCGATAAATTTGCGTCCTTGTTGTTGTTGTTGTTTTTGTTGTTGTTGTTGTTGGTATTGGTGGTGGCGGAGGTAGCAGTGGTAGTCTTGGTGGTGTTGGTGGTGGTGACAGCAGTCTCCATGACTTTGTCGGTTGTCGTGTGTGTGCGCGTGCAGTTTTCGTTCTTTTTTGTTTCTCCTAGCGTTTCAAGGCTAGGGAAATGTTGGTCCATGAACGACTTTGACCAGCGTTCCATTACAACATTCCTCGACATTTTCCAAATGTCGAGAAAAAATACAGAAGTTTTGTTGGGTTGAAACTGCTCCTAGGGGCCAATTCTTCCCCTGTAAAAGCACACAAGCGAAGTTGGGTGCCTTATACAGACAATGTTCAAAACATTTTTCCAAAATGTGGGCGAGAAAAGGTCAAAATAAAGGGTTACCTTGCGAGCCGATGCGTCAACACGTCAGTCGATAGATAGATAGATAGATAGATAGATAGATAGATAGATAGATAGATAGATAGATAGATAGACAGATAGATATTTCTACGCAAGCACATAAATTTGTACAGAAGCGTTCGTATTTATTAAATATACCAACGATAAAATTTCATATATATTGAAATCTGTTTTTCCACAATGCATTTTTGAAGAGATATTCATATCAGCAGAGCAGCTGCTACATGCATATATGTATATATGTATGTTTGTATGCATGCATGCATGCATGTATGTATGTATGTATGTATGTTTGTATGTATGTATGTATGTATGTATGTATGTATGTGCGTATGTATGTATTCTTTCTTCTTTTTTTAATTTAGGATAAATTTTAATTGATTACCTGTAAAGTGTGTGAAGAAGAGCATCTTGTTTTGTTCAAAATCTTTTTAATCTGAAGGTTTTACAGATTTAATAATAGCCAGATATCGTGATAATTTGTAGCGTATAAATGAAGGATTTGCTTTCTCACCCCAAATTCAGCCATACTTTGCTCCAAACGGTTTTGGTACGTATCTTGTTCCTTCAATAATAATGGGTATCTTGGATACTGGATTTGCAAACTCCTTATCAATGCTCCATTTCTTGCATTTTCATAACCACATTGGTATCCAGGGGGTAGCTGATTATCACAATAGAACATATTTTTTCTTAATGCATTTTGACTAAAACACTCACATATGTATATGCACACACACGCACACGTATACATAAATAATCTAAGATGTGCTTTAAATGCTCGGCATGCAACCAGTGGTATTAATACTCCGTATCCGTATCGCGTTAAATTCTTATTCTCCAATATTGTACCTTTAACCGAGACAGCTACTATCAGGTATCTCCTGGGGGATTTTCCATTCGGCATTTTCATAATAATCGTCAAGAGTTTTACAGTGGTGATGTTATATGTTTTGGGTGAGGCATTTGCACAATACTCACTTCACAGTTCATTTAACCATGCTGCACCGCGATTGTGTTCTTTATTTACATTCCAGGTTCCTCGTCAGAATAACTCTTGGTCTTCTGGGAGGGGAGCATTTACTAATTTGATGATATCGCCTTTCATAATGCCATGTATAGCTTATGTTCCGGGCAAACATTTTTTTTTTACAAAACGAAGTTGTTCACTTACCGCTCGAGGGTAATAAATTTTCCTATGAGGATATCTCGGCGGCAGCCTCCGTACAATTTGGAGAATCTATCATGTAGTCGGAGCTGGTGATTTGTTAACTCACTTTTAGCTTTGCATTTGATGATAGAGTCTAACTATCCTATCATTTTCCTGAGTCGATTTTCTTCTTTTTTTTTTTTGGTAGAGAGGTAATCAATTTTGGCTCAGTATTATATTTTGGATCAGTCTCTTTTACTCCTATCTGTTAGTGCGCAGTTACTGCGCATAATACATCAGGACATTTATTGTCCAAAAGCTAAAAGTTTGGATTTGAGCAGCTTGTTCTCTCACAATATCCTCGATTGCGGCTAACATGATTATAAGGGATGTATTCATTATCCAGGAGAATGAATAGTCCGCTATGCCAAAGTGTCTCTATTCGACGCCACGATTATGTATGTATGTGAAAATGAAGGACTGTTGTTTTTTTACATGTGTGATTTGTAAAAGGAAATAGCTGAGTCATGGGTCAGGTCAACCATCAGAGAAAACACAGGAATCAACTCTTTTTCACCTGTGGTACGGCTATTGTTCACAACAGAATATGTGCAACCTGTGGGAAAAGTGTGCCATTCTGTTGGAGGATTTAAAAGAAATGTCCAAAGGCTTCATACCGTGGCACCTGTTCTCTCTGTCAGCTAACACAACTGTGTATTATGCAATAAAATGTGCAAATCTTTGGCGGGGCTCAAGAGTCACATAAGGGCCTCATATTGCATTATCAGTAACTCATTTCAATGAGTTATTCTAGCAATGGCCTTGCTCGTATACGAGTAAGCAGCCACTATACTATATGTGTATGTATAAGCAATCATAATATTTTGAACCTCCCTACTATTATCATTTTTTTGCTACGCTTGAATAAGTTTATGAGAACTTAGGACAAAAACCAACGTAATAAGAACTCAAGGAAGAGAGCAAATGAGAAAAAGGTCATGTTTCTGTACGAAAATTAATATAAAATTATGTATGGCCACTTCACTCTAAAACATAACACTACAATAAACTACTGGCACAAGATACCATTTATTGTTTTACGAAACAAATATATACAGTTCTTACCGCTTACTCATGCAGCCTTTAGTAAATATCGGAGAAATGTCATTCTGGGACAGTCTTGTTTATCGAAGGTAATGACATGTAAATATTGACTAGACAGTAGAATCATGCCCGGAGGCAGAGCCAGCCTAAAAGTGAAATATCAAAAATATGTTAAAAAGAAGATTAAAAATAATGACGAAGATAATTAATATATAATTAATATGATTGAATTGTGGAAGTTGTTCATATTGGTAGTAGAATAACAGCAGTCACTTTTCCAGAAATTGTATCCACACTATATATATTACAATAAAAGCTATTTTTTGTTACACACATACACACACCCACAAACTCACATTTAATATATGTATGCACATGTGTGGCTTTGTAGTAAGAAGCTTAGTTGCAAACCACTTAGTACCGGGTTCAGTGGCGCCTTGAGTAAGTGTCTTTTACTGTAGCCTCTTCTACTATAGCCTCCGGCCGACCGAAGTCTTGTGAGTGGTCATATATATATATATATATATATATATATATATAGGAGAGTATTGTAGTTCGCTTGAATCATTGTGTATTGTTTGTAAAGAATAAAAGTTTTGAATGGTACAACAATGCACTATAATACAAAAAATGGGCTATATACCTGTTGTAATTTAGTCATCCATAGTCTGACATGATATTTCGGAATAAAATTCCTTCTTCAGATATTCTTAGATGAAGTCTCTGCTATAATCTGTTTTCCAACGGCTTTTCTTTTTTATTTTTTTAAAATTTTTTCTGTAAGCATCTCAGCAGTGGTTTCATGAAGCCCCTTCCGGAATATTCAATTAGACGTACAGGCTATTAATCTTCTTTTTTTTTTAACTAAACAATTTCAAACTTCCGATACTGGTAGAATTTGTCACATAGAACAGGGTTTACACTTAATGTTTTCCACAAAATTTTGTATTTTAGAAGTTATTTCGTCAGAAGTTACAGAGTGACAGTGAACAAATTCGTGTTTGATAAGTGCCAATACACGAAACTCTCAGCTTTTGAGTTAGTCTCTAACTCCTGCGCATGATATATACATATATATGATGATATATACATATTACATATATGTGTAAAAAAAATCTCATCGCGCATTCGAACCAATGAAAGAGCCCCTACCTGGTTGCTCTGCACGCTAAAAATAGCAGCTAAAGTATCCCCCTACATGAATCACACGCTCACTGTATGTAATGTCCTAAATTATCTCTAAAAAGACGGTTTGTTGAAGACTGGAATGTCTTTGACAATAGATTTGTGGTATCAGGGTTGATTTGAGGTTAAATGACAACATTATGGTAAATTTCTATATTAACACCCGCACGATTTTCACTAAGAAAAACAAACAAAAAATTTGATCTGGGGTTTGGAATCAAGTACCCTGACCTCCTAATATGCTGCAATTTCCTTATCTTGGTTCAGAAAAAGTTTGTTTTTTTTATGTTGAATGAATTCTTGTGACCTCCTAATATTGCAAAATTAGATTACTTAAGGCGAGCCTGGTAACTGATGGCTGGGGGGTTTTGTTTGTAACTTTTGGAGAGCCATGGTGCAACCAACAACATGTAAAAATCCCTGCCATTAATTTGGAAATATAACATAATTCAATCACAACATATATTTAAATTAAACATGAAAACAATTGAAATATTATCATCACTTACATGGAAATATTTAAATATTATCTTTCAGTATTTTATAAGGTAAAATCTTAAATTATCAATTGACACATTATTAATTAGCTTATAACAGCAATGGCTGGAAAAATCATTGATTACATGGAAAAATGCGAGCATGAAAAGTAATATTCTTAAGATTATAAACCTGGAAAAGCACAGGACAAGTTATTACACCTGTAAAAGTATAGGACAATCTATTACTTCTAGTGAAGTAAAGAATAAGGAACATTTTACTTAAAATATTGCATCTAAAATTAAAATTTGAACATTAAAACTTATTTTATTATAGTTTACGAATAATACTAAACTCATTTAAGTAGAATTTGACTAATTTACTACCTTAAATACAGAAAAAAGTGACTAATTAAACAAACTTACAAATTAGCTGAACAGTTTTGTACAATAAATTTAAAAGATTAGAACTGTAAGGAGTGATAAATTAGAAGAACTGGTATTCTTTGCTGCGATATTTTAAGTGAAAAGTGTAATAACTTGTCCTGTACTTTTCCAGGTTTATAATCTTAAGAATCTTACTTTTCATGCTCGCATTTTTCCATGTAATATACATGTGTGTATATATATATATATATATATATATATATATATATATATATATATATATATATATATATATATATATATATATATATATATATATATATATATATATATATATATATATATATATATATATATATATATATATATACATGTATATATAATATGTATATATATACATGTATATATACATGTATATATATATATATATATATATATATATATATATATATATATATGTAAGTATATATATATATTTATATATATATATGTATATATGTATATATTATATTTATATATGTATATATATGTTTGTGTATATACATATATATATATATATATATATATATATATATATATATATATATATATATATATATATATATATACATGTATATATAATATGTATATATATACATGTATATATATATGCATATATATATATATATATATATATGTAAGTATATATATATATTTTTATATATATATATATATATATATGTATATATGTATATATTATATTTATATATGTATATATATGTGTGTGTATATGCATATATATATATATATATATATATATATATATATATATATATATATATATATATATATATATATATATATTATATATGTATATATATATATATGTATGTGCGTGTAATTTTCTGCCTGCGTATGTGACTGTGTTATTGTGTGTATGTTTGTGTTTTCTTGTGTCTGTGTGTGTGTGCGAGCCTATATACGCGTGTGCGTTATGTATGTAATGTATGTATGTATGTGCTCTGCGTTTGTGTGTGCGTGTGTGTGCGCGTGAGTTTGTGTATCTGTGCACGTGTGCCTATATATGTCTCTGTGTGTGTATGTGTGGTGTGTGTATGTGTGGTGTGTGTATGCTTTGCGTATAAATATATCTGCCTGTGCATGTGTGTTTACACATATGCTTCTGTATGCTTGAGTGTATGTGCGTGCGTGCGCGTACCTATGTGTCTACCTATTTACCTACCTAACTGGCAACTTATTTATCTATTTATCCAGCTATGTGTTTACGTATGATTCTACCTATCTACATGCCTGCTTTGCCTGTCTACTCAAATGTACCTGTGTATGTACTTTGCATGGATGGCATCAGTGGTATTGAGGTATCTCTACTTCCCATTTGTATTTCCTATTCAGCATGGGTAATGTTTTACTTATGAGGACATACCCTTGTATTTGTCTAAGTGACAGGTCCTTTGGGTGTTTGGACAATATGTGAATGTCAATTCGGCCCAGTGTACCACTACATTGATCATTGGCATGTTGATAGAGTATGGATGACTCTTTCTTGTCATTATACACTCTCCCATGTTTCATTTAGCCTCTTCGCTAAACTCCTAGAGATCCCTTCAATGTATGCCGTGTTTCTGCCTCACAAGCTGCTTCCATGCCCCATTTGTTGTAGACGACAGTTAATACTATGATTAAAGTTACATTCCACACTGTGTTTAACAGTGTATGTGGTATTGTCAAAGGGGTACGTACTGCATAATCGTAATGTGCTGGAGCTCCCTGGTTTCTCAACAATCTTAATGTTCACTTCGGTGTCCTCTAGTACCTTCTTTAACCTGAGGGCTAATTCCCCATGACGTGTGGCCTCTACAAACATCACTCCTTGATATTCATCAGCCTTGTACAATGTGTTCACTCTCTTTGCTTTGTCACAAACCTTCTGTATACTGTTCCAGTAGTTACTTCGGTATCTAGGGCGGGTACTACTGGCATTTTTACATACGACGTTTTCTTATTTCTTTCTGGCGCCCCTGTATATTCGGATCCTTTCTATCTGGTCGTATCCAGAGAATTGCATCCGGTTCATGAAGTTCTGTGCATGTCTCATTGATTCACAGAATTCGCATAGAGGGATACATTATTCATTATCCTAATTAAGTTTGCTATTAGTACGCTAATTTTCATATTGTGTGACAAAGTTGAGTTCTTATGAATAATGTAGTTGAAAGCTAAGGTTTTCATGCAGCAGGATTGGAGGAGCTGCACTCTGATGTTTATGGTCTCTAACCAAAGTTCAGTATCAAGGAGTGAGAGTCTATTGTTAGGGTGTACAACAGGGTAATCTATAGTTACCTTGATACTTTGGTGGATGGAATTAGCAATATGCTGGATGCTCTCCGTCGAACTCCTCTCAGCCTCCTTGATACTGTCACAGGGTTTCCCTAACCAGAATATTAATATCGTCTACTTACCTACATAGTTAGTTGAATAGATATTTAACTAGTTGTCTAAGAATAAAGGAATGAAATTGAACCAGTGCGTGTGTTATTAATTTTGGCGCAATGACTCTCTCTAAACAAAACAAAATATATACACATATTTAGAGATAGATAGATAGATAGATAGATAGATAGATAGATAGATAGATAGATAGATAGATAGATAGATAGATAGATAGATCTACAAAATATATACAAGAACATACACATGTGTATGAGTATGACAATGGTTTTTATTGTTATACGTATAGATACAGTTTATGCAAAACTGACTTTCTCCATTTCAGTCATATTCATTACATATGAGTCATCCACGTCATTCTCTTTTAATATCTTTTTTTAACATTTTTTTAAAATTTCACCATTACGTTTGTTCTGTTGTAAGACATCATTTTTCAGTCTAGTCAATATTTACATGTCATTACCTTCGATAAACAAAACGACTATCCCAGAAGGACATTTCTCCGACATCTACGAAAGACTACATGAATAAGTGTTAAGATCTGTCTATATTAGTTTCGTAAAACAATAAATTGTATCTTGCTTCAGAGGTCTAGAGTAGTGTTAAGTTTTAGAGTAAAGTGGCTATACATAATTTTACATTAATTTCCGTACATGACATTTTTTTCCATTTGCTCTCTTCCTCGAGTTCTTATTATATTTGTCTGTTTTGTCTAAGTTGAAAATTCACATCAACTTACGCAAGTATGGTGAAAGATGGTAGCAATAGTGACGTTTAATGTTCTGTTTAATTTTAAATTGAAAATCATAGCGGGAAATTTTCCTGGAATTCCAAAAAAAACAACCATTTTTTCTCACACAGAATTTCTAACATACAATCCACACCGCACATTGTTTATTTATCACACCAGAAACAATCATTGTGTTTTGTCGACCAATTTTTTCGGAGATATTTATATTTATGACAGTTTGAACTTATCAGTACCACAGGAACCAACAGAACAAATAACAATGCTGTACTCACCACAAACAATCATAATTCCTACAGTTCAACAAATGGCTGGATGGCTTTCTACTCTCTGTCGCAAAACAATCAAGTTCCATTATTCGGTATAGCTTTGATTGTGTGTCTAAAATCAATTTCTTTTTAAGCACCGAAGCCAAATCGAAAACTGGTTTTTGATAACCATGGATGTGTCTTCCTTATATCTCAATGTTGACCACGATGAAGGATAGAAGCATGCATGAATGCCTTCGAAAAACAGTCAAACAAAAGTATCACATCTATTTTTTTCTGTAGACTGCTGGGGTTTGTGCTACAAAGTAATACAATGAAGTATGGACAAAAATTTTACCACTAGATGTGGGGTTGCACCATACGTACTCCCATGGCAGGTAATTTCGCTGTCTTCATGACGAAATTCGAGACACAGTTACTGAAAACATTCAAATCCCTACTTGGTCATGAACAAATACTCTGGTTACGGTTCATTGATGACGTCTTTTTTTTTGTCTGGGAAGGATCACAGGATAGTTTGACTTCTTGCATTTCTGTGACTGTTATGCTAAAAACTATGGCTTTAAGTGCAACAGCGTTGAATTTTTGGACACAAAAGTTAAATTTTCTGGTGGCAGAATAGTGACAGAGTTATTTTGCAAGCCCACATCAACCCACATTTACCTCCACCGCCGCTCCGATCGTCCACATCATATAATTCGGTCAAATCCGAAATCTCGCTTTTTTGAGGATAAAACGGATTTGTACTGACATAGGGGATTACTGGAAACATGTAAATGCTTTTGTGCAGCATTATGTCAAACGTGGTTACAGTGAATCACGATTAAAGAAAATAGCAAATGACATAGCTAATATTAGCAAAAAAAGTCAAACTTCCACGCATAATCTTAGCAAACATAGTACAATACGTGACAGAATTCCTTTAGTGATTTACTGGCGCCGAAATTTCGCTAGCATTCCAAAAGTGTTACATGCAAGTTACCAGCATGTTCCGGAAAAATATCGTCATTTCAAATAAATATTTCCTCAGACGCCTATTGTAGCCTTTAGACGCGGACTAAAAATATAAGAGAACTATTACCCTCCACTTCTGAATCAAAGAAAACTAACATTGGAGTTCCTGCTCGCTGTACCTTGAAAAACAACTGCAAGAGAGTCAAGTGAATTCCATCAAGAATCATGTTATGATTTACACAGAAGGTGGGACGTGTAGAGAGATTCCCATTTGATGTACGCAGCAGAATGCGCGAAACACAACTTCATTTAAGTTGGCTGTACTACAGAACAATTAGATAAAAATTCAACGGGTACAGATATGATGTCAGACACAATAACAGTAGTTCGAAAGAATTTACCGAACATTTTGCATCAAACGGCTGCAATTTTGAAGAAGACTTGAGAGTGCATATTTTCAGGAAATATTCTGAATCTACCACACTTTCAGTACTCAATATGCATGAGGAGAAATATGTTTGCGGGTTATTAACATCACGCCCTGGAGGAATGAATAAAATGACAAGAGAATTTCATCATGTTTACACAAAACTGTGTGCTTAAATATTCTTCTATATTTTTTTTTCCTTTTTTCTTCATTTTCTTTCCCCCTTTTTTTCTTCCTTTTTCTTTTCGTCACTGGTAAACTTGAAATTTGAAGACTGATGATGTCATTCTATCAACGTGGGGACGCTGGCTGCTGTCGTTCATATTTTGGATTTGAATTTCTATCACTTTTCATTTTGAACTCGACAAAAATAGGCTAGCTGTCGAAATATCGTTCAACCGATAAAATATCTATTGCAATCACATCGTGCTCTTTGGATTATCTATTTACCTTTGTGAAGAGTTACGTCAATCCTTTTAAAATATAACAATAATGATGATAATAATAATAAGAAGAAGAAGAAGAAGAAGAAGAAGAAGAAGAAGAAGAAGAAGAAGAAGAAGAAGAAGAAGAAGAAGAAGAAGAAGAAGAAGAACAACAACAACAACAACAACAACAACAACAATAATAATAATGATTTCATTTAATGGCCACTAAAGTCAACATATAGAGGACAATACAGTAGACGTGGACAGTGGGGGTTTTACACAAAATAACGAGTACACAATTAAAACGATAACAATAATATCAAACACGAATATAACAATGAAAGTTCCCCACTAGGTGGGGGTAACCACCTGGAATTGGGTCAGGTACCCCACAATCCTGTACCACTCGCTGCTTCGAGGACACTCGGAAAGGGCACCATACTCCCTCTCAAATTCACTAGCCTATAGGCGCATTACTAGAGTAGGTTCACTGACACGGGCCATTTTCGCTACATGCACCCACCTCTTAGCAAATGTATTAGGAAGCAGCACTTGTCTCTCCACCTTCATCTTCCTTTCCAAGTGAAATTTGCAACGGTTGGTGAGGGATTGGTCGAATAGAAAAGTGTCTGTCTTCAGTCTTTTCAACATGATCCACCATACAACCTCTTTCGCTACTGCTATCAGACAGAGTAAAATTGCCTACCCTTCCTTACCAACGGAAGGTGACGGATCGATATTCACTATGGACTCGGCCGATAGCCGGATCCGTCCTGCACGTGATAACAGGTGTTCAACATAACTCTACAAGTCAGTAATGCATGGGTACTGGATGAGTGCGTGCAGGACGGTTTCATCACTCTGCGCATCTCAAGCAAGTCAGTCTGACAGCACTTCCGTGCCTGTAGAGTTTATCTCGAACTGGCAGTGCCCCCCGGTAGCACTACCGAGTGAGGGATTTCATCGTGCCCGGCTCGAAGGTTCTCCTGAGCAGACTGTCCAGTTCGAGCCCAGCGTCTCTCCGAGTGCGTCATCGTTATTTCCCTCCACTAACCCTCTATAGAACTCAAGAGTGGATGATCCACTGATCGCATTGCCCGCCTGGTAAAGAGCAGTGAGTGCTTGGCAACATTCCGGATGCCACTCACCCTGTCTCGGTCTCTTCTTGATCCAGGGCTACAGCTCAGTCAAGGAGACGAGCTGGGGAAAGACCCATTTGACAAACGGCAACCACACCTTTTAGACAGGATGTTCACCGTTTAGACAGAATATCTGGAGATGCTGCAACCTCAGCGCATGTCTACGTTTCATTAGTGACGGCATTCCCAACCCTCTGCGTAGAGGGTGTTGGCAGAAGATGGACCACCTCCTCAATGGAACGTGTCTTCTCCAAAAGAATTTGAAGAGGAGACGCTCCAACTTGGCGAGGGCGCAAAGCACGACGGTCAGACGGTAGTAGATGACGGATGCGATGTACGCATTCACCTCCTCCATCCGACTCTTCAGTTACAGCTTCCTCACAGCCCATTTCTGAGTAAGACTGGCTACTCTGTTCGTCACCTCGTACCATTTCTTATCCATCTGGAGGTCCTGGTACCCTATCGAATGCTTACGATTGATCTAAATTGATCAGAGCCCAACCAAAGCTAGGTTTACACCCTACCCTTTCTACGATGTATCGCATGAGGTGGAGGTTATCTTGTATGGACCTAGTCGAGATTGCGCAGTTTTGTGTCTCCCCAACCAAATCCTCGAAGATAAGCGCCAACCTCTTCGCTAACACCTTTGCCAAAATCTTAAATCCTGTGTTGAGCAGAGTTATGGGCCTGAAGTGATCTAATGTGTCCCTGTTATTTTTTGTCTTTCCTTTTCAGCATCACTACGTCACGGCTCACAGAACAAGGAATACTCCCATTCTGCTGTCAATTGCAGTAGAGCGCTTCGAGGAGATCAGAGAAAAAGTCTGGCATTTTTACGTAAAGCTCATAGAGTAGACCATCTAAACAGGGTGACTTGCGCCTCGTGCAGCTGACAAGGGCAACCTGAATTTTGGCTGAAGTTCTCTGCCTCTCACAGTACTCAGGGTTGGCCATCGAGAGACGGGGCAAACCGTCGAGTTAGGGACTGAAGTCCGCCGCTGTCTCCGCCTCGCCACTCTTCCCGAAGAACCGAGCTGGTGAAAGGCCTTAAACATCGTTCTGGAATCGCTCGGCTCGTCTCCGTCAAAGACCGAATTATAGTTTTGTTACCACTCTACTCCTTCACCACGCGGGCCTATCGAATAGCTTTGATCCCCTCGTTTCTCAGAGCACGGGCCTTAGTTCTGACAATGCAAACTTTATGTTTCGCATTGAAGAAATGGTCTGATGCCATTCTCGCTGCTAGCAGGTCGGTTTCAATTCCACTACAAATAGCCTCGTCTAGTTTAGCTACTAACTATTCGCCCTTTCTATTTTTTTAACGCTACTTCTTTGTGAAATTCTTTCGATATTATTCTAATCTCTCTTTTGAGAACCGCCTACCACCTGTTGTTGACGCCCCCACCCAGTCAAATTTTGCCTAACTAAATTGTTGTCCCTGTAAATTAAATGAATAAATACTGCCCCTTACAAGGCAGAAATAGCCACCGAAAGCCTATCAACAGATTCTTAGTGTCCTTATTGTCAGTTTATAAGAAACATTAATCACATATATTTGTACAGACAAGATAAAAAATACAATTTAAAGCATAACTGACAAAGTGTGTTCGAAAGAAGTCCTACGTATCCTGCAGCGAATAATAATAATAATAATAATAATAATAATAATAATAATAATAATAATAATAATAATAATAATAATAATAATAATAATAACAAAACAAACAGTTCAAATCCAACCCCAAAAAATTCTACCAAGAACTGGGGAAAAATAAAATAGACATTACTGCAGCACCAACAGCAGAAGAACTAGAGAAATTCTGGAAACAAATATGGTCGGTGAAGCAACAACCCCAGAAAAGGACCATTAAAACAACGAACTTAGTACCTGAGCAACTCTGGGCCCCTATAACAACTGAAGAGGTCACCCAGACACTAAGCAACTGGAAGGCACCTGGACACGACAAGATCCCCAATTTCTGGTTAAAACACCTGCCAGGAATGCATAAAAAGCTGGCAGAAAACTTTAACAACATACTAGCAGAGCCAGAGACAATGCCTGAATGGCTCACAAAAGGAAAAACCATCTTAATCCCCAAATCCACGGAAACGGAGAAACCACAAAACTATAGACCTATAACCTGTCTCCCTACGATCTACAAAGCCTTTACTGCAATAATATCGCAGAGATTGAGTAAACACCTGGAAAATAACAACCTGTTTCCAGAAGAGCAGAAGGGATGCTGCAAGGGCTTATACGGCTGTAAAGATCAATTATTGATCAATAAAGCCATAACTGAAGACAGCCGCAGAAAGAAGAAAGGCCTCAGTATGGCCTGGGTGGACTACCAAAAGGCCTTCGACAGTGTTCCCCACACGTGGATTCTGGAAACGCTAGCCATAAACAAGGTGGCACCAATTATTATAAAATACATAAGGTACTCAATGAACAAATGGCAGACAGTGCTACAGCTCGAAACAAATAGGGGACTTGTGAAAACGAAAGCTATCCCCATTAGAAGAGGAATATTCTAGGGAGACACTCTCTCTCCACTCCTGTTCTGCCTGGCACTCACACCTTTAACAGAATTGCTAAATAGAACTGGATGCGGTTACAAATGCTACGGAAAAACAGTCAGCCACCTTCTATATAAGGATGACCTAAAATTATAAGCTAAAAACGACAAAGTGCTAGAAACACTACTACAGACAGTACACGGCTTTACCAAGGAAATAGATATGAAATTCGGATTAGAAAAATGTGCCAAAGCAACCCTGAAAAGAGGAAAATTAGCTAAAAGCAGCAATATAACACTAGATAAAGCCAATGAAATAAGAGAACTAGACGAAAGCCAACCATATAAGTATTTAGGAGTCAATGAACTAGATAGGATACAACATACACAAATGAAAGAAAAAATAAAGAAAGAGTACTATAGACGAGTTAGATCAATACTAAAAACAGAGCTCAATGCTAAAAACAAGATAATGGGTATCAACACTTTAGCCGTCCCAGTTATAAGCTACAGCTACAACATCCTTAACTGGACACTAAACGAACTATGTAATAAAATAGACAGGAAAACAAGAAAAATAATGACAGGATATAGGATGCACCACCCAAAATCTGACATAGAAAGGCTATATATACAACGCACAGAAGGTGGCAGGGGTCTTATACAGCTAGAAAACTATTATAAAATAACCACCATAGGACTGCGAAAATACCTACTCCAGAAGCAAGGGAAACTAATACAAATAGCCACAAAACACGAGCAAAACAAAAAGCTGTTTTCAGTATTTAAGGAAGCTGACAAATACAAACAAGAAATCAATCTACCTAACAAATACGAAGAAGAAGAAGAAGAAGAAGAAGAAGAAGAAGAAGAAGAAGAAGAAGAAGAAGAAGAAGAAGAAGAAGAAGAAGAAGAAGAAGAAGAAGAAGAAGAAGAAGAAGAAGAAGAAGAAGAAGAAGAAGAAACAAAGGCTATAAAACAAATGAAATCCAAACTAAAACTAGAACAGCAACGGACCATGATAAAACGATGGCAAGGAAAGCCCCTACATGGTAAATACTGGGCTAAACTAAATGCGAAAGAAATAGACAGAGAAAAATCCCAGCAATGGTTGAGAAGCTCAGGACACAAAGCAGAGACTGAAGGATTTTTAATTGCTGCACAAGACCTAAGCCTCCCCACCAGAAATTACCAAAAACACATAATGAAAAGAAATATAACAAGTAACTGTAGAATATGTGGAGATGGACAAGAAACAATAAATCATATTATCTCTGGCTGCCCAGTCCTGGCTAAGAAGGAATATATTCACAGACACGACAGAGCTGGGACCTATATACACTGGAAGCTATGCCAACACTATGGAATAACAACAGAAAAAAGATGGTATAAACACACGCCAGAAAAGGTCACAGAAAACGAGAAAGCAACCATACTCTGGGATATGCCAATACACACAGATAGAGAAATTAAGGCAAATAGACCAGATATAATTGTCAAAGATCATGAAGAAAAAAATGCTTTCTAATTGATGTATCAATACCAGCAGATGACAACGTTTCTCTAAAAGAAATGGAAAAACTTTCAAAATACAAAGACCTGGAAATAGAGATAACTCGAATGTGGAATCTAAAAACAAAAACAATTCCTATCATAGTAGGTGCCTTAGGTATAATAAAAAAAATATTCAGACAAATACATAACAAAAACACCAGGACTTACAAATATATATAACATACAGAAAATTGCACTACTGGGTACTGCACACATTCTACGCAAAACACTTTCAATACAGTAAACATAAGAGCACCACAGCAAACCACAGCACATACCCAAGGCACACAGAGCTGCGCTCGGTAGTGAAGTGAAAGCACGTTATAAAAATAAAACTACTGAACAATAAGAAGAAGAAGAAGAAGAAGAAGAAGAAGAAGAAGAAGAAGAAGAAGAAGAAGAAGAAGAAGAAGAAGAAGAAGAAGAAGAAGAAGAAGAAGAAGAAGAAGAAGAAGAAGAAGAAGAAGCAATTGTATGCGCAGCACAAGAACAAGCTTTAAGGAGAATAGAAAGCACTATGGAGAGCGACAAATGCAGAATGCGTGATGAGAGGAGTGAAACAGTATGGCACATCGTTAGCGGATGCCCGAAATTGGCAACGTGATTGCAAAAGACGATATGGCAATGTGACAAGAATGATCCATTGGGAACACTGTGGAAATCACGGCCTACAAAGAGCAAACACGTGATATGAGAAAACTCCAGAAGGGATGCAATAACCCATTGCGATCACCTGACCAGACATCGGAAAGCGGACATTGTTGTGGTGAGCAAAAAGAAAAAAAACATGCATGATAATCGACATAGCATGTTTCGGTGACAACAGCATCAAACAGAAAGAAGAAAAACTGAACAACTACGACGATTTGAAGAGGGAAATACGAAGGTTGTGATCAATGAGGGAAGTACACGTGATACCAATAGTATCTGGACTTGGAAGTATCAGCACTCAGTTACCAACATGGCTCAAAAAGATCGGTACAAATGTAAAGACAGAACACCTACAAAAACCAGCATTGCTTGGAACTGCAAGAATTCTTCGCAGGGTTTTTGAAACATGACCAGTAAACAAGTGTGACCTTAGTCTGCTAGCAGTGGACAGCTGACACTTTCCATCATGCCCTGAAAAATAAGCTGAGAGTTTTCATCAAATGATAATGATAATATTAGTCAGAAGTAATTAAGGAATTGTTTATTAATTTATTTATATACGGATACAGAAAGTCTTCAGTTGGGCTACAAGCATTCTGAGACGTTTGAGAAAACATTTTAAATATAAAAACATAAGTGTTTGATTTTACTTTATTTTATTGTTTCTCATTCCTTTTCATCAAATGCCCTTGGGAATTTTGGAGACTTTCTGTATCGTTATAGAAATAAACTAACACTTCCTTCATTTCTTTTGACTAATTTCAATACTATTACCAATATACTATTCTGTACACTACTAAAAGCGTTTAATTCCTCCATATAAGACATATACGTAAAAAAAAAAAAAAAAAGGCGGATGTGCGTGCGTACCGCTACTTAATAAATGAAAAAATGCATCGTAAATAAACAATGACAAGTAAAAAATGTATGCATATACTGAGGGAACAACCGGACAGATGCACAGAGGATCCCTAATTCTTCATCAGTTATCAATTAAAATGATAATACTCACTTTCGCACCGTTAATGATGAGACTGAAAACTTCCCATATTGGTGGTGCCTGTGAAACTCACAGAGAATGTCGAGTCTCAAGTACACAAAACAACACAGAGTGGACATACGAAAGTTAAAAAATGTAATTTAAGACGATGGACAACTTCTATTTCTAGCCTATCCATTCCCCTTTCCCTCTCTCTCTCTCTATCTCTCTCTCTCTCTCTCTCACCCTGTCACTTGTATTTGTAACCTTTCTTCTTTCCCCTTTCATTTTTTCCCTTATTTTCTCTCTATTTTCTCTGTCGCTCTCTCTTCTTTCTTCTCTAACTGCTGCTGACACGTGACCAATGACCAGCTTTCCATCTTCCTCTCCCTTTTGTACACCGGTCGCCCGGCCATTTGATCGCAAAAAATCTTTTCTTGTAATTTCCATATCCTTTAGGATTTCTTCTTAGCTATACCCACCATTCTTGTCCTTTTGGCCCTAAGGCCGTATTTTGCTCGTTTCTTATTTATTTCATCTTTGTCCATCGTCTTAAATTACATTTTTTTAAACTTTCGCATGTGTTGTTTTGTTTGCTTGAGGCCCGACATTCTCTGCAGCTTTCGCAGGCACCACCAATAGGGAAAGTTCTCAGTCTTCTCATTAAAAGTGCGAAAGTGAGTATTACTATTTTGGTTGATAACTGATGAAAAATTGGGGACCCTCTATATATATATATATATATATATATATATATATATATATATATATATATAAGCTGGAGTGTGTTGCGTTTCGTGACTTAATAAATGAAAAAATGTATAGTAAATACACAATCAAAGAGTGCACAAACGAACGGAAGAGAGATACAGAAGGACCTTAATTCTTCATCAGCTATCAACCAGGTGGTATTACAGAGTTTCGCACCATCAATGGTAAGACTGAGGTGCTCCCATTCTGGCAGTGCCACGAAAGTTGCGGAGAATATAGGGCCGAGAGCAAACAATACATGAGTAACAAGCGATACAGAAGTGGACATACAAAAGTGAATAAATGTAATTTAAGATAACAGTCGAAGAACAAAGACGAAATAAATAAGAAAACATATAAAAACAGCCTCAGGGCCAAAAGAACATGAATGGTGGGTAACGCTTAGAGAGCAATCCTAAAGCATCAGAAAAACAAGAAAAAACAAAAAAGTGTACCATAGGTGCGGAAACGGCGTACTCCGAAGGAATCTAAAGGTAGCTTAATCCAAGGGTAGAGTAAGAAAATCTATGACTGAGGTACTCCAAATCAGTCGGAAGGACGTAGAAGGTCCGCATGAGCGCGGAGCAAATAGTCAATTCAAATATTGAATTGACTATATACATATGTATGTATATATGTATATATGAATCTATATATCCATGTATCTATGCATGTGTGTATGTGTGTATGTATGCATATATGTATGTATGTATGTATGTATGTATATATGTATGTATGTATGTATGTATGCATATCTATGTATGCAATCATGTATGTACGTATGTATATATGCATGCATGTATATACGTATGCATGTATGTATATATGTATATCTATGTACCTATGTATGCAACTATGTGTGTATGCTACCGTTCCGGATCAGAACTGACCCGGAAGTAATGGTAATTAACCTATCTATGAATTAAATAGATTTCCCAGAGGTAGAGGACGCTCCCGATATTTTTGACAAAATCATAAGGAAGGCAACTCTTCTGAGATAGAACCTGTGTCACCAGTCATTTTGCGACGCATGGCGCTGGAACCTACTATGGCAACCGAGAGACTAGCAAAAGTGTTGTATAGGTTTTTGTCACTTAATCCAATGACGTACAGGCGTCTCACTAACGTTTCATTTCTTGATCCGTTTTATATTCTATAAAGTCTTCTGGCAATGGATATCCGCGCACATGCAAGAGTTAAAGTAAATCAAAACAAACTGAAAAAACGAAACGAGACAATAATCATCATGTGTGTATGTATGTATGTATGTATGTATGTATGTATGTATTATGTGCATATATATATACAAAAAGAGACCGATAGAATAAGTACTAGGCTCACAAAGAATAAGTCCTGAGGCCGATTTGCTCGACTAAAAGCAGTGCTCCAGCATGGCCGCAGTCAAATGACTGAAACAAATGATACAATAAAAGAATATGTATGTGTGCGTGTGTGTGTGTGCGCGTGTGTGCGTGTGTGCGTGTGTGTGTGTCCGTGTGTGTGTATGTATGTGTGTGTGTGTGTGTGTGTGTGTGTGTGTGTGATATTCTGAACTAATGAGTATATGTCAATTAGTGTGTTGAAGTGTTGAGTAGAGCACTGGCATGGTTTGGGCTACCTGGTATCATCCTTAGTTGGTGTATATTTCCGTTGGATCTACTTCAGGAACTCCGCAGTTGAGATAATGATAATTGATTAAGTAAGCAGAAGATGGATTTGGTATTAGTCTTTATTTAGTAGAACGATCGTTTCGACCCATCCTGCTACTGACCCTCATGGGACAGTATGTGTTTATACGTGTGTGTGTGTATGTGTGTGTGTGTGTGTGTGTGTGGTGAAAAGTAGAATGAAATAAAGAAAATGCACACTTGGTATGAGTGTAATGACTTTTTTTTAAAGCAAATACATATACAAACAAAAGAGTTGAAGGTATATTAAGATATATAAGCATTATTATAAAAAGTCATACCGGTTTCTCTATAGGTTGTCACTGACTGTAAATCAACAAAGGTTGTCATGCGGTGTTGGGTATAAACATATGCCTGAGTGAAAAAAATGGATGCAAGTGAAGTAAACAGTTCTGAATGGGATGTAATTAATGTAGATACGATTACTGAAATTTAAGGTAGTACTTGAGATATATGAGGTTATTGATAAATAGTAAAGTTAG